>NW_024881318.1:29610509-29643009 GCF_018691265.1 Tyto alba | reverse complement strand
CCCGCTCCTCAGTGCTTCATTGTAATATTGTTCGCTTTAATGAGAAGCGCCTCCCTCAATAATTAACGACCTCACATTTCCCTATTTTCTTGCCTGATGAAAAGAATCAATTTTAATTCATTGTAAATTACAGCTATGCTTTTGAGTGTTATTTGCTTACAGAAAACAAATCAAGTGACTTAGGCTCCTGTTTACTTTTCCACATCGGCATACCCTAAACACAAATGACAAATCAAACTATATCCTTTCGTTAGGCGTAATTTGGAGTTAAGAAATGGAAAAACATAAACACGTGTTTTTATTTCAATCAACCCTCCCGAAAATATGACTTCTTTGGAAATGAAGGACAAGGCTGCCAGCAGCTACAGATCCCAATTTATTCATTCTAGTCAGAGCTAAATATGATGATCATCGCCGCTTTACGACGTTAGCCTACATGCAGCATTTTGTAGCTGCAATAAATATACTTCTTTGAAAGCAACTTTACGAAGTTTAAAGGCATCCGAGGCAAGAACGATCGCAGCTGATTGCAAAGGCAGCCGCCAGGACTTGAGAAAACAGCCTCCCCGAGGGCGGCGGGGAGAGCTCGTGTCTCCCGTCATCTGTCCCTAAACACGGGGAAGAACAGAGTTTTCCCATTTGTTTATTTATCTAAGTATCTGCATCCCTCTCCGGCCGAGCCACCGGCAGCGCCTCCAATTGTCTCCTCGCTGGCAGGCTGCGGGGAAGCTCTCGACAGCGAAGCGGCTGCTTTAGATTGAAAGGATGGCTTCTATCAATTAATTTTCATCAGAACTATGACAACCAGTCTTTTATGGGGAAAAAGCTATTTTAATATAAAGGTATGCCTGACACCCCCTCACCCGCTCTCCCACGTCCAGAATCAAACTCTTTATACACAAAAGTCACCTCCCCCCCTCCCTCCAGCTTCGTATGCATGTATGTATGTACAGGCTTTTCGCATAATATTAAGTTCATAAACTTAAAGATGCGGAGCCCAAAGCGTAACGCACTGTGCTGTAGCTTATGCGGTCGGACCGAGACTACCGGGGCTGCCCCGAAGGCGAAGGGAACGCCGCTGTGAAGCATTTTTCAGCTGCATCTCTGTTTAGGGAAAGAGCACACTTCCAGGAAGACTCTTCCCCCTGAGCTTCGAGGAATTTATTTAACACATACCCCTATTTTTAAAATCCGAAATCTCCCCATCCGGCTGGATAACTAAACCGCCAGGCGCAGCAACGAGAGAATATACATCAGAGACTGACATGGATTTAACTTTCTCCTTTTTAAGGCCGTAGTTTTAATCTTTTCAATTACATAGGTGGTATATAGTAATAAGGAACATACATATTTTCTTTGTATGTGTTAAGTTGGCTGCTTTTCTGATTTCTATTTACTCAAGATAAATAATCATGTATCAGTTATTCAGTTAGGTGACAAGTCTAGTAATTGGAATAAAAAGAAAACATCTCATCCTTATCTCTTCCTATAACTAGATATAGCGCTAATAAGACTGCATCAATCTTATCTGGCAAATAAATAAAATAGACAAACAAACAAATTCGCCTCCAACAAGTTAATGTGGTGTATCTGAGTGGAAAGTAGATATTTTCACGCATTCTGGAGATGAGGAGTGACTTTTAATAAAATCACAAGAAAAACAAATGTAATTCTGTAAGCAATTTCAGAGCTCAGCCATCTCTCTCCCGCGCCGTTACTTAGCATTCTCCAGCCGTCCTAACCTTTTCTTTTAAAAAGCAGTTAGTTCCAGAAATATGACTGTCACTCAATCTGGGACCTTTCGATCCACCTTCCTTTATTATTTGGGGGGCAATTCTAAAGGTAATATGGCTTATTTTACAAGGATGATTTTTGTTGACTTTTTTTTTTTTTTCTTTTTTTCCCCTTTCCCTTCCCTCTCCCCTTCTCTTCCCCTTTCGCCCGAGCGCAGCTAATTCGGGGCGTCTATATTCACTCAATTAGAGAAATCTAAAGAGAAAATCGATCTTCCATCTGCAGAAATGCCAGCTTAACAAATTAGATTCTTGTTTCGTGCAGGTGATTTGGTGACAGTCGGGGAATTAGAAGTAATAAGTTGTTGTGTTTGAGACCACCTCCCCGTCCCCGGCCCTCCGCCCTGCCCCCGGCCGGGCCCCGCCGGGGGAGCGCCGCGCCCGCGCCCGCCGCCGCGCCTCCTCCTCCGGCCGGGCAGGCGAACAGCCGCCGCCACCGCATCTCCCGCTGTAATTAGTGCTGCTGCCCTCCATGTGGGCTCGATTAAACCGTGATTTAGCCGAAAGAAATATAATTATGGCTGCAAATAAAATAATCAGCATTGAAGAGCGATTTCCTTAATGAGATGGAGCGGTTGCACGTCACGGAGTAAAGGGGTCTCATTAAGAGGTGGTAATGAGGCTTGGGTGAATATTGGGAGTTGCACAAAATATCGAAACTGCTGAGAAAACCCCGTGCCGGGCTCCTGCCGCCGGTCGGGCCGCAGGCCCCCGCGCCGGGCCGAAACCCCCGGCCCGCCCCGACAACGCGCTCGCCGGAGGACGGGAGCGGGCGGCCGGGCGCCTCGATGGCGGCTAATTTTTCCAAAAGCCATTAGCGCGGCCATTTTAACGAGCGGAGCGGCAGCGCCCAACGCCTCCCTCCCCCTGCGCACCCGGCGCTCGCCGCAGCCGTCCCCCCCTAGCCCGCCCAGAGCCCGGGCTACCGCCCTTCCCCCGCCGTGTGCCCACGGCCGCCCCACCGGCCAGGAGGGAAACAAGGCAAAAGCGGTGAGAAGGCGAGCCGACTTCCCCACCGCCCCAAGCAACAAAGCAGGCGTGAGCGGCGAAGTTGGGGAACGCGGATTAGACCGAAAACGGGTAATTAGGGAAATTCATTACAGCTCGCCCACAAAGGAGCCGCCGCGGCGGCACCTCCGCTCGCCCCAGGCGCGAAGCCGCCAACATGGCCGCCCCGCCAGCCGCCTGCCGCGCATGCGCTGGGCACTGCGAGGCGGGAGGTGGTGCTGGGCCGCGACGGCGGCGGGGAAGCCGGTCGGTGGTCGGTGTCGGCGGGGTTTCGGGGTACCGGAGGAGGAGAGGTCCGCGTGAAGCTACTGGAGGTAGCACCGGCGGTTCAGCCCGGGGCTGTGTGAGGGGGCGCCGCCGCTGACGGCGAGGCCGGGCGCGTGTGGCGGGGCAGGGAGCGCGACGGCACCTCTGAGGGAACAGGCCTGCCGGAGAGCCAAGCGCTGTCTTTACATAAAATAAAAGGGAAGCAAATGGGATAATAGGCTGCCTCACGCTCCCTGGGGAAATTACATGCTGGCTCTGCTGTGTGACAGAGGGAAAAGCATTGTTTTGCTTTCACCCCCAGCTTTTTGTTTCGTTTTTAATAGTGTAAAATTGGGCACGTCTTGGTCTTCCGTCATCTAATCAAGAAAAACAGCTTGCATATGAAATACTAAAATAAAATAAAGGCCACAGTATTTTTCTTTCTTTGCTTACGCTCTCAGAAATTTAAAGAGGAGGTGCAATCTACATTTTGTTCTCATTATCACCAAAAACATTTCACTTTTCAGCCCAATACATGCAACAGACAGTAAAGGTCAAGTTTCTTGATTAGGAAAAAGGTCTGTGTGACATTAGCAAAAAATGCAGGAAGGCTGTGCTCGGCAGTGGGGGAGCAGAAAGTCACAGGACCACCAGTGGCCTCCGGGTTGAAAGACTTGTCTTGCTCATCTAGCATAGTAAGATTTTTTTTTTTTTTTTTTTTTTTGACTGACTACCTCTGTGTTTTCCATGTATTTGTGTATGTAGACCGTTTTGTAGTCTTAAACTATTTACAACATAATATATATATATATATATATATACACACACCAAACAGTGGCGTTTGTCTCCCATTTTGGTACTCTGTAAAATGATGGAGATGGGCTGGGGCCAGCCAGACCCTATTGGTAGTACTTATGTTTATGACCATAAGCACATTAGCCCTAAGGGACAGCTCTCTTAAGACTGTAGTTTGGTTTTGGTTTTGTTTTTATTTTTTTTTTTTCTTCTAGGAAAAAACATCTGGCTTTAGGATGATTTGCTTTCTTGGAAGAAATAGCAAATCATGTTTAGAAAAAAAAAATCAGCATTCTCAGGAGACTGCTACTTGCTGTAAAGAGGTAAATAAGTGTTTTCTCAAAAAAACACTCTATTCCAGCTTTCTGTTTGGGTTTCATTTTCAGACCTTCTCCTATTGTTTGCTTAATCTGTGTTCTCCTGTCTGCATAGACAGAAACTCTTTTGCCTGCAGGCCTCTCCTCCTGATTAGTCTGGCCAGTGGCTGATCTTTCAGTCATGGCTTACAATGTTTGAAATAGCATTCTGCAAATAGAGGTATCTCTGTCTCGTAAAATTATCATGAATGTGGGACAGTTTTCTGACGCTCCAACTGTAGCAAGGAATTATACAAACCTCAACATAGGCCTTATGGATTTCTCTGTGTTAAACCTAGCTGTCCCTTCTCAACTAAAAGCACAGTTTAACTATAGTAGGTGTTTACTGTAGGCGAGGTGCTATGAGGGGAGCTGAGACTCGGCACCCAGAATTTTGTATCCTCTGTTGATAGGGAAGCTAGAGGACTGAAAGCCTCTTTTTATGTTCCAGTTGAGAAGAAGTTATCATATTTTGTAATGAGCAGAAGGTACTTTGTCTTTTGGAAGAAATAGTGTGTTTGGAATACTGTACAGAAAAAGTATTTTATTTAGCTGTAGTGGTCAGGCATGAGATTATTAGAGCCCTGGAACCTCCTTTGCCTCCCTTATTGAAAGAGCAGCATGTGCTCGTGATTGCAACTGGTCAGGCTGCAGGTGCCTTGTCCCTTAGTGATGAGCACTGGGGGAACTGTACTCATCTGATTAATAGAGGCTTCTGGTCAACACAGTGGAGTAATAACATGTCACAAGTGCGGTAAGTACCTGACTAGGTTTATCTTCACCTCGCATAAATGAAGTCTGCTCTAGGTAGGTTACTTTCAGCCTAGAATAGTAGCTATTAGTTGGATGGGTAAACTTGCATGAAAGCACACCTATGAGTCATGGCATGAAAGAGTTTAGCCCTGTAGCCACAGAAAAGGCAGAATGTGATGGCAGTGGTGGCATCTTGTAAGACTGGGCTGAAGGAGACCTTTTGGGTCAGTGAGCCCAGTAACATAATTACTGCCCTTTTCATACTCATATGGGCAGTGTGAGAGTGGTTTTCAACTGGAGGTACTGGGTTTTCTTTTTTAGTGTTGGAGGAAAGGGTGCTGTTATTCATTTCTACTCTTTAAGGGTGAGGAGCTAGAAAGTCATGTGTTGGAGTGTCCAAATTGGGGAGGGAGCCAGAACACAGTGTGGAGTAATCAGCAGATTGAGTCTCCGTGTGCAATGCTGGCCTCTCTGAATGTTAATAAAGTTCTGCTTCTTTCCTAAGCCACATCATTTACAGCTAATGAAGCAGTGGGGGGTTGTGGGAGAGAGAGCCTAGTGTAGGTGATGGTGACATGCTGGGGGAGGAAACCTCCTGCAAATGGCCTTCTTTACTTCATATGGCTCCCAGCTGTCACTGCTCTTCTCTCCTCTGCTGTCTTCAAAGTATGACTTCCTTCTGCTCTGCAGGGGGAGAATTAGAGAGGCAGAGATAAAATAGCCCAATACAGTCAGAGTAAGTGTGTTCCTTCTTGAACTCAATGTTTGAAAACAGTAGCAGGCTCCTTGTTCTGCTTATTGAGATTCCTAGTGGGAATAAGTGTTCAAAGAAGGCTGGTCTGTATATAAGCATTGGTAAAACTTCTCCCACCTAGTTGTAGCTCAAAAAGTAGCTGCTGAGGTGAATGTTTTGTCTTGTGACATCTTTTTAACGTCTTCATCCTGGATTGCAAAGCATGCTGATTGTGTATGTGCACAGCGTATGTGCTTTTGGGCAGCTGTTGGGTTTCAGAAGGATAGGGCATGATTCTTTCTTTGGCTTGAGGTATTCATTTGGATTCATTCTCTGCCTGGAGCCCAACTCCTGTGCGTCAACCTGTCAGTTGGCTCTTCAGCTCTTACTCCTCTTCATCCTGCCGTATCCACCTTGGCACCTCACTCAGATTTGCCACTGTTGACAACCTGAGTTCTAGGGCAGAAGACTTTAAAGACACAGCTGAAAATTGAAAATGCCTTTTCATGTGTTAATCTTGCAATGTGTGTGATTTTTGTCTTGTAAGAGAGTAATTGCTTCTGCTTGGTTAACAGTATCAGCTACCCGTGATACAATATACTGTATACTTAAAATATCCTGTGATGATTTACTTCTGTGCTTAAAGCTGTCAAGAAGTTCTGAAGCTTGTGTGTTTGAGTATAAATTTCTTAATGATAAAGTACTTCTTGCTTCTTCAGTTAAGTGTAGTTTGTTCACTTAACTTTCACCAGAGAGACAGAAGTACTAAATTGAAATAATCCTGACATCACCACTGGGAGAACAAAATTTAGAACACTTAGGGGTGGTTTTTTTTGTGGAAAAGTGAACTAAAGGTAGGAGAGACTAATTGATTTGCTGAAAAACAACAAAATGAAATTGCAGTGCTGTTGGTAACCTGGCCCCAATAGTGGTCTACTGCTCTGCCTAGTAATCACTCTAAAATAAAGTACAGTTTGTCTGTGTCTGGCTCATCAAGCATTGGGCCAGCATGGGAGTTTTCCTTTTGCCTGAGAAGCTACAGAACATTATTTATATTTTCCTGTTTGAGCTTCATGAAGGAAACATAAAACTTGAAAGCAGATTGACTATTTCTGAAAGACCTCTATATGAAGAGTAGCACACCTCTTTGAAGTTAAGCCAGCTGTGCAGTGCTCTTGATCATAGGCAGCTGATGATGTTGCAATTTTTGAGTAAAGTGTGATATTTGGACGTCTAAGTAGAGAGTATTGGTCTAATTCCAGCAGAGTGTTTCATTAAAAATGAATAGGAGCCTTTCTGAAAGGTGATGTGTTTGTTGCAGAAGGGACTGGAATCTTCTGTTTATCCACAGGACGTGCATAGTCTTGGCAAAACTGTCTGACCTTTCTTACCTTGACTCCTCATTTCTGTGATGTGTCTTGATGTTACTCTGACAGTACTCCTTTTAATGATAAGAATATAGTTTAATGCTAGGAAGGTAGTTTAGTTTCCATGTCTGCTCAGTTCTAGGCTCCTTTGAAGGGACTAGTTTTAAGGACACGGGTTCTTCCCTCTTGCCTTTCTGTTACACATAAGAGAAATGGCTGTGCCTTGGAACCATTCATAGTTTAGCAGTGTCCCATTTGCTTATATTACAGGATTTTAATTGTCACTTCTGGTCTCCTGGCTGTCCTTTGCTCTTATTAGACTGCATTTTTTTTTTTTTTCCAATAGCTTTTGTTGCACATGGTTGTTGTTACACAGGGGATTAAGTTCATAGCCAAGTGAGAACACTGATTGTCCTCCTTACAGTTTAATGCAGTCTCAGCTCTGACTGTCTGTGGAAGAAACTGATCTCCAGTAGTAGCTGGGTTGTGTGGCCACCATTGTTTCCTCCTGGCTGAGACACTTGGTTACGGTTTTTTAAAGTCTTTGCATGTCTCATTCATGTGCTCATATGATCACTGAGACCATAAACTTGCTTGGATTATTGTTCTCCTTTATTTGTACAGCCCCTGGCACAGTGAGGACCTAATATGATGGCTTTTAAAATGCTATCCCTTTAAAAGCTCAGTAATATTGAGAAGTGGACTAGGTTCACCATCTCGCTTCAGGCTGCTGAACAGTGTGTAGGTAATGTTGATAGTTCCTGATTTGAAATTGGTTTGACCGAGTAATCTGACGTTTGTTAACTTTGAGGTGAAAATTGCTTCATTTGATCACTCCAAAAGCTGCTTCTTTTTTTTTTTTTTTTTTTTTTTTTCCCCCCTAATAACTCCATCTATTGTGCCTGAGGTACATGTGGAATTTCAGATGTCTTCAGTGAGGGTTCTCATGAGACCATTTTAGCCAGGAATTTCCAGTTGATTCAATATTCCTCAAATCAGGGGACTCCAAAAATAGCAAAGGCAAACAAAATGAGAGTTGGTCTCTGGGTCCTTTAAAAACAAGCCGGTTAAATAATTCAGTATAGGTAGTAGTATCTTTTTTGATATCACTATTTAAAACTTCAATTTCACGTATACCTTCTTGCTTTAAAGGAGTATAAAACCTAAGTGTACAGCTGTTTAATTTGCTCAGCTAAGTAACAGTTTAGATTTTGGGTTGTTTTGTTTTTAATTTTTTTTCCCCACACTGTTTAGAAGGCAGCTTGCTCTCTTGTGCTGGTTCGGGTTTTTATTGCAATTTTTTTTGAAGGTGACAAATGGTGTTTGCATTCATGGAGGTGAGGTCCATCAGTAGGTATTGGCCATGATAAAGCCTTTGAGGGAGGGTTTCTTAACTCACCGATTTCCCCGGTGGGGCTTCCTAGTTCCCATCAAGGATTGCTGTTATACTTGTTTCTACGCTTTTTCCCTTGAGTATTGGCTACTGGTTTTTGTGTTCCCCACCTGTCCCCCAGCTCAAGAGAGTGGGAATACAGCTCCCTGCTGCTGCCACAATGATGCAGTTGAGCTTCCTGCGTTTGGGGAAATTGTAGGAGTCATCATACAGGAGTGTGAGGATTGATCTTCATCCTGAGTAAACTGCCTTCCTGCTCCAGGGTGTTTCCCTTGGTTTATGCTGGTGGCAGGATGATTGGTGGAAAGAGCCCTTGGTCTGGTCTGGTATCAGGAGCTCTTCTGGCTTCTTACAAGTTCTGCAGTGTGCTGGGTGACAGCGCTCAAGCCTTCCTTTTCCAGGTTGAGCATTGGTTCAACTTGGCACCTAGATGACTTTGTGGTAGGTATTGTGTATGTGACCTGTATGAAACATAAGACAGTCCTTTTGTGGAATCATTGATTTTTATGCAAAAATATGAAGTTTATCTTCTGCATTGAAAACAGGACAAATTACAAAACTGGTTTATCCGATCGATTGATTTTGAAAAGTACCATCTATTTTGCAAATGGAGTCTTATTTATTTATTTTTAACCCACTCCCTTGGAAATGTGTAGAAGCTTTGAAACAGCAGGAAGCCAAGTCACTAAAAGCATCCAGAGGAATTTCATTTTATTTTCATAAACTAATCTGCCCACTCACATCTTATCTGTGTAAGCTAATTACTTTTTTTAATTAGGTAGCATTTTTCATTGCTTATGGAGAGCTGTGGTGAAATTTAGCACTAATTATAATGGGGCAGGAGGAGGCCTCTGGATTGTTAGGAATGATGAGAAAATTTTATTTCCTTTTGTTGAAATGGGGAGCAAGTAGTAATTAATACATAAATAATATGCTTATTTTTCCGATTTCAACCTATTCAGCTTCTGTTAACCTTATTAATTGAGGCTCTTTCTATGGGTCATTTGGCTTACTTCCATCTAATGTAACATCTACAGGAACTTCAGAATAGTAAGGAGACAAAACTGTTAAAAGTTGAAGATTTCCTTCTTCCTGTTAAAGGTAATGTTTATGCTGAGTGGTTCTAGATTTTGGACTTCAGTGAGTTCCAGTGACATTTGTCCTGAAATGCTGGATCCTACAACATGATAGCAAGTGATCTTCAAAGTTCAAGTGCTGTTTTTTCCAGTGTGGTTGAATATGTATTTAGAAAGCTGGGGGAAGATGGCAGTTTCACATCTCTTGTGCCATCTCCTCTGAAGCCCTAAGCTAATCATTTGGATTTATCGTGAGGCCCCTGTTACATACAATAACAGAGTATAGCCAAGATTGCTCAGGGAAGAGAACCCAGTAAGTGGTTCTCCTTTGTGTTTTCTGTTCACGGTGTCCTTATAAACAGTGGGCACTCTGAGTGATCAGGTGGGAGGAGGGCTGTTAAGATGGTTAGGCACAAAGTAGCATGTTTTCTTCTCCTTTCCCTCGAGCTTTTAGTCCTGCTCTGAGCCTGTACTAGGGGTGGGACTTTCAACTGGATTTGCTGCTTCCCTCCCAGGTGCTTCCAGCAGGCCCTACAGTTCACTTCTAGTGCCTTGCAAGCACCATCATTCATTTTTCACCTTCAGTCCAAACTTCTGGCCTCTTACACTTGTCTGAATGTGTCGCTTAGGTGCAAAATAGACACCACTAAGTGGGAAGTTAAGGTATTTTTGTCATTGCATTAGTGGCCAGTGTTCAGAAATGCAAATAAAAAGTGGGAAGCCAGACAAAATTACTTAATTTGGATCATAATCTAGTCCTTTCATTTAGGAGGGCCATTTTCAGCTTCTCTGAATCCACCGCATTGTAACATGCAGCATAAGGTCTGAAAGAGTTGGTATGTTTCACTGAAATAGTGTCCTTTGAGGGGGCTCTGGTGATCATCTCTTCACTGTATTCAGAGTAGTTCACTTCAGCTGTGTCATGAATCTTGCCTTCTACATTTCTGTGTGAGTGGGTGAGCTTAAAAGGATGAGTTCTGCTGAGGGAAGGGCAGTGGCTCCATCCACCTTTAGATGCTTTTCCCTAATGTGTAAGTATGAGGCAGGATCAGCTGTCCCTGTGGCACGTGTGATACAGCTGACTGGGCAGGAGAAGACCCCTAGGAATGCATCTCCGACAGCCTTCCTGGGAAATATGTTCCAGAGCTTCATTTGTTTTGTTTTTGTTTTTGTTTTTTTCCTCGTTGTAACTGAAGCTCATTGCATCTTACTCTTTCTGACAAGCAAAACCTTCTTACTTTTCGCCATAACCTTGTGTGTGCTTGAAGACTATTTACCATTACCACCCTCAGTATTATCCAGGCTAAAATGTCTGTATTCCAACTCTTGTAGAGGACATTTTTCAGTCTTTTTGGTAGTTTTCACTGTTTTCCTCGGAATCTTTCCTATTTGTTCATTCCTTTGGTTGTAGCTTCTAACTGTAATAATGCTTCCAGGTGGAGCCTTACTAATATGAAGGAGGGTGTGAGGGCTGTTGCCCATGACTTGTGAGCTAGTCTAATGTTTTGTATATAATTCACTAAAACCCTTACATCTCTTTCAGAAATTCTGTGTAGCTTTTGCCTTTTCATGTGTTTGTGCAGCAGATTCCTGCTGCCATGTAAAATGTTGCATTTTTCCTTATTTAAATATGTTCTTAGTGAAATGCAATTTTCTAAACCTTCTCAAATTTGTCAGAAACCCTTTGATTTTTAATCTCATAATTCAAGATATTGAACAGCCTTGTATTGCCTACATATTAAATACACACACTTCCTTTTTCACCTCTTTTGTCATACAGGTCAGTTGACCAGAACTGCACCTTACGAGGTAGTCAGACCATTCAGTTTTAGTAGTATATTATTGGTAACTACCTATTCTAAGAGGCAGTGCAGCCACCTATCCTACTAATGTGGTAATTCTGAGGACCCTGGTCTGTTATGAATGAGTGGTAGGTATTGCCCAGTAGTTAGACATTTTCCTTGATCTGAACACCTCTTCTTACTTGAGTTAGACCAAGGACTTGAGTACTTTTTCTTTTTTTTTTTTTTTTTTTTCCTCCTTCTTCCCTGCCCCCTCCCCAAGAGAATGTTTTGAATCATAGCTGTTGGGTATTCAGTGGGAGAGGTCTCAGCCTCAGCCTTTAAAGCCAGTTCAGTCAGTGTTAGTGTAGGGTATTGACTGCAGCTCAGAGGTGAAGGCTGTCACCAGAGGTGCAGGAGTTGTGTTGCCAAAACAGCATGTTATTCTAAGGAAATAGAGCAGCTCTGTGTGTGGTGTTTTTTGTTATGGTATGCAGTTGTTTTTTTTTTTTTTTTTGGTTGGTTTGGGCTCTTTTGCTTCTTTTTTTTTTTGTTTGTTTTGTTTTATGTTTTGGTGTGTTTTTAACTGACAGATCTATATTCAAGACTCTGCTTCAGGTTAAGCAGTAAAGATTTGAAAACAGGTTGTCTAGATGGCAGATAAAGCCTTTTTTTTTCCGGCTCTTAATCTTTACATTTCCTGCTGGATAGAAACTTACTGCTTGGTTTATTGCATTTTGTGAATGCTGTTCTGAAAGCCCAAACTTTTCCCTTGCCTGAAAATCAAAATGTGACAGAACATGTCACAAGTATTACATGTTTGTAGCACAGGGTCCGTTATATTCTGCAGGTCCATAAGCATTAGGCATTTATTAAATGCTTGCCCTTGGATTCAGTGGCACTGCGCTAATCGGCTCTGCACTCTGCAATCAGTTCCGTTTTCCTACCTTGAGGTGTTTAGCAGGGCTTCTAAAAGTGATGTGCTACACCACCTTGACCGTTTTTGGAGATTTAACCCCAAATGTCTACGTACAGGTAGTTCTTCCCTCCCCTTAAACAATGTTGGAGCCTGAAGATGTAACATGTAGTCCTTTTTTGTAGCTAATTATGTGCCTACAGGATAGGCTTACTCTGTTGGATGTTAAGTCTAGGACTTGATATACACTCTGTCCCTTGTGAAACTGTGTTTCAGTGGATAAATCTCCTCTTAACCTATGCTGTGTGATCTTAGCGAATTCAGCTAACTGAACTCAATGAGCAATATTTTGATTTGAAAGAAAACACATTATTCTGACTCTTATGCTAGTAAGCTATGGCCATAAATGACCTGTACACAGTGATGCTCCTTGTGCAATTGCTTTTGGACCAGATTGTGCTTTCCCCAGCTCCCCATACTTCAGTCATTCAATTTTTTTTTATTTTTGATATAAAATTTCAGTTGTCTTATTTGTGTTGTTGGTTGGTCTATAATGTGGCCAATTATAAGAACAGATTTCCATATTTCAAGTAAGTGGTACCTGTTTAGCTAATAAATAAAAGGGTAAAAGTATGTAGTGGCAGCTGTTTCCTCTGCTTGCGCTGTGGAAGAAATAACTGATACAGACATTGGACTCTAAGCAGAGGTTCAGGGTTACAAATCCCAGACAGAGAGATGCAACTTAGTTACTGCAATTAAGGCTGGAAAAATAGGGGTGAGGAAATTATTTGTGGCTTAATAGTGTGCTTCCTGCAGTTCGTGCTGAAGCATGGAGGTTTCTTTGATCCTCTTCTTAAGTATTCAACTATAGTCTGTGGTTTTCTGAAGAAAATTTAAGTTCTTTTCCTGGATCTTGCTCCCAGAACATAAACACCATAAAACAACAGCCCATAAGATGGTGCTAATAAATTGCAAGGCTTGCTTTTCATGCAGACTGTTTGAAGGAACTTTATTTTGAGATGTGTTATATTGGAGGCCTGTCAGGAACATTGTTTTAGACTCATGGTTACTTTTATGAATATAAGAAACTTACCTTTAAAGAATTCTTGTGAAATTATTGCTGGGTAAGACAATGCTTTGTATTAAAACATTTATAGTAACATAACAAAAGCAACTGGCCTGTAAATTAGCCAGTTATAAGAAATTACCTGTGTGTGGAAGTTTTTCAAGTGAAGGAAGGAGTTTAAATTAGAGGGCAGAGTTTTGACACTACTTCCAGTTTTGATTATACAGTATAACTGAGGGCTTAAGACTAGTTTCCAGGAGAAGGTACCAAGTTTATTCTGTATTTCAGATGCAGCACATCTTCTGAATGAAAGAGTAAGAATCTTAACTGTGTAACGGTAAACTTAAAAGCAGGTTGTAGCTAGCAAAGACATGATCAGAGCAATGGGCACAGAACTTATAACTTACTTCCAAATTGTTATCTTAAGTCTTTTTCTTCTCAAATCACCCTTTTGTTTCATCAGTTGGGTGTAATGTGGACTTCTGTTCTGCTATGACCTCTCAGTAAAACAAATGCTTTGTTAACTGGCAAATAATTGAGAAACTTCTTAAACATATTCTGCCAGCAAGAGAGGCATAATTGAAACCATAGTACCACTGTCCATGGTGTAAAAAATGCATTCATTATAAGAGTGCAGTATGAAGACTGAGTGATAAATTAACATGTATCATCATATGAAAAGGTAAATACAGCTCATCTATCTTAGTTAGACTTAGAAAGGCATCAGTAAAGCTAGTGACAAGGTTCAAAGAGGATGGAGGCCAAAAATGTTGCCCACAGGATTGTTCTTTTTTGGGATGCTCTCTTGTATTTGCTAATGCAGACTGTGTATCTCCAAAGAGTAGATAAAATATTACTTGATGTGCTACTGCCTTTTGAGTTTGGGATCTGAGAGAGTAGTAACAGTACTACAGTTTATGATTAATTTCCTGCATTTTACTTCACTGTGGAACTTGGATCCAGTCTAAATAATGTTTTGTCACTAAAAATAATTTTCTTTATGAATAATCTGCATCTAGTCACTCAGAGCACTGCTGGAAAAAAACAGTCCACTGCACTATGTCACTGGATTAATTGTTCTGCTAGCATGAGTAATGCTAGCATGACTTTGCTTCAAGGGGCCAGTCCTGTTATTGCTGTGTTGTCACAATTTTTTGTTATAGTTTTTACAGGTGTCATGCTTCTGTGCTTTCAAAAGTTAGACACTTCCAGAGGCATCTGGAAACAAGAAGAGAGCAAGTACTTTAAGGTATGAACACACCTTGATCTCCATCAGTGAGGATGGCTATTTTCTATACAACAGAACATGCTCAGTTTTGGAGAACTTAGGAAAGAAGAAATGGGTAGGGGAAGAGCATCATCTTGGTTCATGATGCAGTTGGAGGGAGATAGAAAATAGCTTGGGCAGAAAAGTGTTAGGCAAGCATGAGAAACCACTCTGCCCTAGAAACTATTGCACCAAGAAACGCTTCCCTACAGTCTGGTTTATATGGTAGCTACTCAGTCCCGTGTGCTTTTAACTCTTAAATGACAACTTAAGCCATATCACAATGCTACTTTCCTTCAGCCACTATAGGTCACACCTCTGTTTAGCTTTCATGCTGACTGCATTTTTTGTGGCACTCAGTGACTGCACATAATTTTTCTGTGCATTTGTCTTCCAGAAATGTGTATTCTTTCTTCTGAAGAAGAGTAACTTTTATTTTAAATTATGTTTTACCCAGAAGACTCAATACCTCCCCATACCTCCTTTTTAGCTCAGCGTTTATTCACCACACTCCGCTTCATTGCTGCAAGCACAGAATTGCTGTTATGCTGACTGCAGCCGATCAGCTAAGACGTGATCTGCCTCATCCACTCCAGCTACCTTTCCTGGTGAAGGTCCATAATCTTAGCTGGCTGAAATGAGTAAAGACAGATGTTCTGCTCAATAGCAGTTCATTTGTGCTGTGAACTGGGCAGTGTCTGTTGGGTGGTTACATGCCAAGGACACAATGCTAGTAAGAATGTGTGCAGGTACTCTTATGAAACCATAGAGATGACTGTCGACAGCCAACATGGCATCACTAAGGGCAAATTGTGCCTGACAAAATTGGTGGCCTGCGATGTGGTTCATGTTGGTGGATAACGGAATAGCAACTGACATCATCTACCTAGACTTGTGCAAAGCATTTGATGCTGTCCCACATGACAGCCTTGTCTCAGATTGGAGACACAGATTTGATGGATGGACCACTTGGTGGATAAGGAATTGGCTGGATGGTTGCACTGAGAGTTGTGGTCAGGGGCTCGATTTCCAAGTGGAGAGTGGTGACAAGTGGTGTTCCTCAGGGGTTGGTGTTGGGACCAGCGCTGTTTAACATCTTTGTTGGCGACATGGGCCGTGGGATTGAGTGCACCCTCAGCAAGATTGTGGATGACACCGAGCTGTGTGGTGTGGTCGACACACTGGAGGGCAGGGATGCCATCCAGAGGGACCTGGACAGGCTTGAGAGGTGGGACTGTGCAAACTTCATGAAGTGTTCAGCAAGGCCAAGTATAAGGTCCTGCACATTGGTCGAGGCAATCCAGAGCACAAGACACTTGTGAGTGACACTAGAATCACAGAATGGTTTGGGTTGGAAGGGACCTTAAAGACCATCCAGCTCCAACCCCCCTGCCACGGGCAGGGACACCTGCCACTACACCAGGTTGGTCCCAGCCCCGTCCAGCCTGGCCTTGAACCCTTCCAGGGAAGGGGCAGCCACAGCTTCTCTGGGCAACCTGTGCCAGAGTCTCACCACCCTCACAGGAAAGAATTTATTCCTTAAATGTAGAAATCTTCCTTTCATGTAGAAAGCTTTACTGTTCCTCAGCAGAGTTTATTGTTTGCTGCTTAGGAGAAGCACAGCTTTTGTACATAATGTTTCAATGGTCTTCCAGGTAGATTAAGCATTCTTCTATTACCCATTAGTTCTCTTTAATCTGTGGGGTTTGTGCTTTGTTAAAAAACTCACTTAGGCCAAAGTGCTTTCAGAAGAAGCCTTCAGTCCAGAACTCTTACCAGCAGATCCAACTGACAACATACTAGTCAGCTGCTAAATTCTGTTTCTTGAAAAAGTAACAGAACTTTGATCAATGGTAATGGTGTGAATTGGTCTCTCTGAATCAACCCCAGGCAAACTGAGAAAGATTTGGAACCAGCTCTTAATTCTATTTTGGGCTCAAAGATAAACCAGAAGTACACACTTGATAAAATTACAGATACATTGCATCACAGGAAAAAGATGGGTGACTTTGAAGGATCATTTAGTTCATTCCCTCTTTCAGCAAATATTGTTATGCTATAACAGCCTGAAATTATTTCAACTATAAGGTGCTTCTTAAACCCATTGCAGGGGGTTTAGAACAAGATGAATCTTTAGGGTCCCTTCCAACCCAAACCATTCTATGATTCTATTTCATTCTATAATATTTACTGGTCCCTCACATTCTTTAAATAGGCTAAGAAACAAAGTTTAGTTGAATTGTTCAGATCAAGTTTGTATTACGCTTGTATTGACTATTAAATTTGGTTTATTTTTCCTTTTTGTAATTGAGGTGAACTGTAAATGTTTTATTCTGCCTGAATATGGAACACACAGATGTTTCAGAATATCCTTTATTTGATACACCTTGCAGTTAGAGAAAGGCTAGTTTGCATAAAGGGAACCTTAGCAAGTCAACAATAGTAATAGAGCCATAGTCAAATAAAAGTGTGAAATGGACCCAGTGCTAATGCATATAAAGAGATTACTGAAAAACTTCTAGGCTTCAAGCTTCACTGACTCCAGTATGGAACGTGCTTCTTTATACTCTTCAGCTTCTTCCAATTCTTTTTCATTTTCCTGGAATAAAAAATACTTTTTTGAGTACTTCAAAAATAATTGACATGGGATTAAATTTAAAGTGGCAACAATGAAAGGAGAAGGCTGAGGTACTCAACAACTTTTTTGCATCAGTCTTCACTGGCAACCTTGCTTCCCACAGCCCTTGAGTGGATGGACCTCAAGCCAGGGACTTGGGGAGCAAAGTCCTTCCCACTGTCAGAGAAGATCATGTTTGTGATCACTGGTGGAACCTGAATGTGCATAAGTCTCTGAGACCTGACAAGATGCATCCCAGAGTCCTGAGGGAATTGGCTGATGTTGTTGCAAAGACACTTTCCATGACATCTGAAAAGTCATGACAGTCAGGTGAAGTTCCCAGATATTGGAACAAGGGAAACATTGCACCCATTTTTAAAAAGGGTAGAAAGGAGGCCCCTGGGAACTACCAACCTGTCAGCCTCACCTCTGTACCTGGGAAGATCATGGAACAGATACTCCTAGAAGCTATTCTGAGGCACATGGAGAACAGGAAGGTGATTTGAGACAGACAAGATAGCTTCAGCAAGGGCAAATCTTGCTTGACTAACCTAGTGGCTGTCTATGATGGAGTGACTACATCAGTGGACGAGGTAAAAGCTATTGATGTCATCTATCTGGACTTCTGTTAAGGCCTCTGACACGGTCCCCCACAACATCCTTCTCTCTAAACTGGAGAGAGATGGATTGGATAGGTGGACTGGTCAGGGCATGAGGAATTGGTTGGATGGTTGCATCAGAGA
Source organism: Tyto alba (assembly GCF_018691265.1). NCBI lineage: Eukaryota > Metazoa > Chordata > Aves > Strigiformes > Tytonidae > Tyto > Tyto alba. Next base: position 29,625,099 of record NW_024881318.1, on the reverse strand, counting down.
GTAGTGGTTAATGGGTCACTATCTGGATGGAGATCAGTGATGAGTGATATCATTCAGGGGTCCTTATAGGGACCAGTACTGCTTAATGCCTTCATCAATGACCTGGACAGTGGGGTCAACCTGAAAGATGGGGTTGACATACCTGAGGGACAGGATGCCATTCAGAGGGACCTGGACAAGCTCAAGAATTGAGCCCATATGAACTTCAGGAGGTTCAACAAGGCCATGTGCAAGGTCCTGCACCTGGGTTGGGGCAACCTCTGGTATCAATACAGACTGGGGGATGAAGGGGTGGAGAGCAGCCCTGTGGAAAAGGACTCGGGGGTCCTGGTGGGTGAAAAATTGGGCATGAGCTGGCAATGTGTGCTTGCAGCCCAGAAAGCCAACTGTATCCTGGCTGCATCACAAGAAGCATGGCCAGCAGGTAGAGGGAGGTGATTCTGCCCCTCTACTCTGCTCTGGCAAGACCCCACCTGAAGGACTGCATCCAGCTCTGGAGTACTCAAGCACAGGAAAGGCATAGACCTGTTGGAGCAGGTCCAGAGGGGGGTTGCCACAAAAATGATGAGGGCTGCAACACCTCTCCTGTGAGGACAGGCTGAGAGAGTTGGGGTTGTTTAGGCTGAGGAAGAGAATGCTCCAGGGAGGCCTTATAGTGGCCTTCCAGTACTTCAAGAGGGCTGATAAGGAAGATAGAGGTACACTAGTAGGGGCTGTAGCAACAGGACAAGGTTAGTGGTTTTAAAGTAAAAGAGGGTAGATTCAAACTAGATATAAGGAAGAAATTTTTTGTGTTGAGGGTGGTAAAACACTGGAACAAGTTGCCCAGAGACATGGTAGATGCCTCATCCCTGGAAACATTCAAGGTCATGTTGGACAGGGCTCTGAGCAACCTGATCTAGTGTAAGGTGTCCCTGCTAATGGCAGGGGGTTTGAACTAGATGACCATTATAGGTTCCTTCCAACCCAAACCATTCTATGAAACAATGGATATACTGAAAACATTAATTCTACATGACTCAAAGCAGAGGTAATTTCTGTTGTCCATACCTTTATTTTAGTCTGTTAAATATTTAAAACTAAGAACAGCATAACTGGAACCAGTAAGAACAGACCTTAGAACAAGAGTACCATTAGGAAGAAGCTTAAGCAGATTGACAATTGAAAAAACCTACTACTATCTAGTTGATCTTAATAAAAGCATTGAAGGTGAGCTAAGCACAGAAAGTAACTCTTAAAGACGTCCAAATTCTTATCAACAATAGTAATTCCCCCCATTCCTTGTTTTAAGTTTGTTCAGCACACTGTATGGATCAATAGCACCACTTCTGCATGCCACTGAAATCTAGACCAGCTAACTGTTAAGTAACTAGTTGAATGACAGGACGACCCTACAACCTGCCAGGTACTGAGCATTTATTTTAGAAAACAGTAGAGACATACCTGAGGATATGACACCTTGAGTGTTTTTTTGAGAAGGGATTTGCATTTTAGCCATCAAATATGTCTGGGTCTCAATTTAGGGTAGGTATTTTTAGCCTCACAGTAGCATTTACAAGTGTAGCTGAATTCTTGATGAGAAGGCAACTTTTTAAAAGAAGCATGATGATCTCCAAACTTAGTATAGTCTCAGTGAATCTATTTGTACAAGATACTATTTATTCCTGCAGGTATGCGTATCTTAAAAATGTGGCAGTAGTGCTCACCTCACTAATAAAACAAAGCAATATTCAGCTAGGACTCGGCTGTCTTGTTTCTTGTCCATAGCATAACAGAAGTAGCAAGCAAAGTATTTTGCCTATTTCAGTTTGCTACAAGCACATTACATACATCTACACTATCTAGAAAACTATCTAAAGCACGTGAACTGTTTTTTCTGATCATGTAACTAGCACAGGAATCCAGAGTCCATTCTAGCAGTCCAGTATTTAAGTGTATGTTGAGTGTACGCTCCATTAAAGACAGCTTTAATATTCTAACACACACAGTTTTCAGAGACTGAAGACAAGTCTGCAAAGACAGTTATCTAAAATGAAATACTGGTATGTTATATGATGCTAGTCTTGGGACCTATGAAAAGTAATTCTTCAATCCAGTTCTAATGTGCTGCAATTGCATTGCAGAAAAGCATTTTTATCCAAGTTCATCAAGGAACAGCAGCATTTCTTGATCAGTGGGTTATGGTGCTGTACTTACTAGTAGTTGAGTAAGATCTGCATGTGCAACTTCTAATCTGCGCTGGCAGTCTGGAATCATCATTCGTGACTCTTGTAAGATCTCCATCTGTGAAAATTAGAAGTCAATGAAATGAGAATGTATTCCACATAGGAACATTATTTTTTCAGGTAAGTCTTTACTCTGAAAAATCAGTAGTCCAGTCATCATCTAGAAACTTCAGAACAGGTGTACCTATCTTCTGAACAGGCTTTTTTAATAAGAGACATTCACTCAGCATAATTGCTTAAAACTCTCTTAATTTACAGGACACTTCCATTTAATTTGTGCTTAATTAAATATAAAATATTAAGTGCAAAAGAGTATTTGGAACAATTTTTCCCTTAGAAAAAAAGTACTGCCTGGTAAGCTTTCCATACAGCATTTGTTAAAAAGGCTATTTAAAACAAACTTTCTCCTGCTGTCATGAAGCAGCTTCATCCAAAATGGGATCAGCTGGTTATATAAATATCTCCTGCATCTTTTGGGTAATAAAGAAGAACAGTGTTCAGATAATACCACATAGAGATAATTACTGCATGAAAAAAGTTATTGAGTTATTGATCACATTGTGTGCACACTGCAGGAGGCTCTGACTGAAAGACAAAGGTAAAGAAAAATGAAAAGCAAAGACCAGCAGGCTCATATTTTTGATGCTTATCATGCATAAAAAGTTATTACTTATCCTTGTGCTTCATTTTAGGAGAAAGATTATTCTCACCATGCACTTTGAACAAAATTACTAAACTGGCACCCCACTGAATGTGAACATCCTGCCTCCTCCTACAGAAAACAACTTCAGATTTAAACAAGGGAACATTTATTTCATGGAACATTTCTGGATCTGAAATCCAACCACTGAGAAGAAAAGGTGTGCAGAGTTGTTCAGTAATGTTAAATCTATTTAGAAATTAAAATCTGTTAGATATTTAAATATGAAACCTCTTGTGCATTTGGAATAATCTGCAACAGAAGGCACTCCCTTTAAATGGCTTAATTCTGTCATTCCTATGTTGTATTCTCCTTTCAGTGTTAATACTGCTGTACCAAAAGAGTCATTGTAAGAGGGAAGATAAGGACTTCCTGTATGCATAAACACATTCTTAGCTATAGCTTATGTAGCAAGACATTATCACCGTGTTTTTAAGTGTCATATATTTAAATTAGTTCAAGTCAATTTTAGAGAAAGGGCTTAAAAACTTTCTTTCTAATTTTCTTTCAGATACTCTAGGACAAAATCTGCCTACTTGAATAAAACAAAGACGGTTGACAAATGTTTTAAAAAACCAAGAAGTTAAATACCCCCAAGTACTAGTTCTCATTGGTATTATCACTTTTAAGCATTCAGTGTTGGACTGTACTAAAAATAAGACTAGGAACACTGCATATTACACTGTCATCAGTGAATGAATAAATAAAGGTTTGTAAGGTTTGTAACTTCCATAGAATGAGGTGTGCCATAAACTGCATGAGATAACACCTTCTGCTTTATGTAGTAGAAATTTGTTCTATAAAGAATACCTACAGAAGTGAGAATATCCAATAATTACTTCACTGGGCCAGCACTGCTAAACAGTTGTACATTGTATAGCTGTAGATGATGGGAAAAATAATAATTTATTTGATATATGTCACTCAATAAGTGATCCAGAAAGGCATATAAATCTAGAATCTGTAAGCTGTAGTCCTGACTGCTGCAAGAAAAGTACAAAACTACCCCAATCGCTCTGTTCAAAACAGAATTTGACTGAGATCCAAAGGGGTTCCCGAGTTTTATTTATATTTGCCTGCAGTTATGCAGTAATAAATAAAACACAGAAGGATGATAAATCCTGAAACTATATTCAGTAGATGCAAACAGTTGGAGACTGGAACAGGAATTTTGTGGAACCAATATTATTAGTTGATTACCAAACTACCTATGCAAACTTTGATAACTTCTGCATAAATCACATTTTCTTAAAGTAATGCTGATAATCCCAAATAGACCATTTACTGTTACAAATGCTTATAATAAAGTAAAGTCAAAAGCTCAGATAATTTAATAAGCTTTAGGACTGGAATTTTTAAAGTGTTTGCTCTCCTAATTCTATCAAAATTTTATCAAACTTTCTGACTGAACTCTAAGTAGTTTAAATTATAAGCAGGTCACAGAAGAAGTTACTACATGAAAGTTAGCTAACTTTGTGAAGAACCATAAATATCTGCAAGGTTTCTGTGAATTACAGTGCCAAACATAAGTGTTAAAAAACTGGAGTAACTGAAGTGCATCTAAATAAAGTGTTAAGACAAAAGCAATAAAGCACAAAAATATTTACGGGGAGAAGCAAACTGAATTTGTTGTCAATAGGGGCACATAGGACCAAGAGTTCTTGTGGCCACAGCAAGGATGACGTTCCCTTTCATTTGAGCATACTGAAAAAGCCAGTTAAACGAATCTCTTCAACTGGCTACATTTCTAGTCAGTTGTCTTTTAGGATTTAAGGTATTTCTACTAAGGGAGCAGATGTCTGGCATCTGTCAAAAGAAAGCAGTTTCCTCAGATGTGTCAATATCAAGTATTCTGCAAGGGGAAGCAATTTTGCTGAGCCTGACATGTATTGTATAATGGGGACAACAGTTTTATCAGCTTTAGAAAGATGGAGAGTTTGTTTGTTTGTTTGTTTTCCAGCTGACCCCCATCTAACCAAGAGATTTAGAAATATGCAGATCCACAAATAATTTGAAAACAACAAGAAAACTTCCACAGGGGCCTCTGTCTTTCTTTGATCTTAGAATCCTAATAAACTACTGGGTCATACGGTATAGTGACAATACTGTTTTATACAACAGGAGTGGTGTGCTAAACACAAGATAGGCTAAAAACATGATAAATACGAATGAATCATAAATGTACCAGTTATATACACACACGAGTATATAGTAATGCTTTTAAATACTGCCTCATAATCACTTGCTCTCTGTTGCATAGATAATCATAACAGCATGGATCTACTCAAATAGAGTAGGGAGGAAAAGAAAATGACATGCAAGTAATTCAGTTTGCTAAGAAAAGTACTACTGGTTTGAACGGCTTTTGATCGGGAAGTTTGTAAAACACAAAATCCACTGACTGATTACCCCACGTCTGATGAAAAGACAGACACCCAAGAGAAAAAAGGCCATCTGTAAGTATCATGAACACCAGTGATTCCAAAATTAATAATACTACTAAAGAAGAGAATGTAGTGCAAAGTAAGCAGTCATGCTAAGACTACTGATTGGCTAATCAATGTATTTGTAACTTAAATCCACAGCATGGCATTACTTCTCACCTCACTGGTAACCAGAGACTTTAAAGGCACAGTGTGCTTGGTCAGGATGGTGGCGCAGGGACATAGGGAGTGGTACAGCATAGGTGATGCAGGAGAAAGCTGGGCATAGGGAATGCAGGAACTCAGAGGAAATACAGCATTAAGGTGAATACAAAGGGAAAAAACCCCAAACACACACAAAAACTGTATGAAACTGAAAGTTTATTAGTTCTACTTCCTTTGAGGCAACTTGTTTTATTTTCACATAACAGCCCCAAAAGAACCTTGAGCTATCTACAAATACACAATACAAGAGCATACTGCAGTCCGTTATAGGTGAGTTGTCAAAAACAATCATCAAAACACTTCCAAAGGACCATGAAGAAAAGCTTTCAGTAAAGAATTGGCAAATGTTATCTTGTTTCTATAGTGCTTGGACATTTCAAGAACTGAAATGGCCACGTGTCAACCACAAGCCACCTACCATTTGTAAGAAGGCCTAAGGAGAAAACCATTAAATCTAATGCTTTAGTATTTCAGATGAGCTTTCTCTGCAGTTCCTCTCAGGTGAGGGCTAATCTCCTTTCTTCTACGGCAGATCACTTTAGGACATAAAAGGCAGAAAGGTTCCTTTGGTCTTTTCTGAAGAAAGTTTGCCACTGGCTATTTTCCACTAACATACAACTGTCAGGTTTTCTTCATTGTCAGCAGTGGAGGGTGGAGGGCGGACACCATGTGAGTTAAAGGTAAAAAATGGAAATGCTTTTCAGAGGACAGAAGCAAAACTCCATGTGCTCCACTGAAACAGTTTTTAATTAAATACACTGTATCATAAATTACAGATATTGTTCCTTTAAAATTAACTTAAGAGAATGACAATGGAATTACCCATTACAGAAAGTTGTCATTTAATCAGCAGGCAACGTATTTCCTTCCAGCAACTCAAAATTCTACCTGAACAGATCCATGTTGATGCAAGTACAAACCTCACCTTGTGAATAAGTGAGGGGTGATAAACATCTGAATGAAGAGGTTTCTTTGGAATTGCCATAGAGATAACACTGACAAAAGAAAGACTTGCTTTCCCAACAAGAATGGCTCAACCTTGTTAGAACAGCCAAATTTTCTGTCTGCTACTCCCTCCCCCAGCTTTTTGTGGGGCAGGTTAAGCTTGGGGGAGAGGTTGAAAGGGTTGGGATTTTTTTTCTCTTCCTTTTTTTAGGTGGTTTGTTAAGATACAGATCCTGAATCCATGCTTAATGTAATGCATGCTTTTCTAAAATGTAGCAGGCTGGTTAGGAGACGTTTTAGAATAAGCTTGCAGGTTTATGAGGAATCTCCCATTTGTTTTGTGGAGGTGAAATACCTGGGGAAATATATGTGCTAAAATTGGAAGCAGAACAGACATGGCAAATTCCCTACATAGACAGAAGTCAGAAAAGTCAAGTCCAGATTTTCTTTCCTCCCTCTAGAGCACTGCAAAAGAGAGTCCAACTGATGAAGAAATGAATCATGTCCCATCGTGGTGGCAAGTCTTTTCTACCATAGGAATGTTGCCATACTAACTTATTCCAAATACTGCATGAGTGCTTTTAATCTTCAGCATAAAGTCTGGAATCCAAAAGGAACTTACACCTGCCTAGATAGAAAGGAAAACAGCCTCTAGAAAACAGAAGGAAAAAAGGAATATCACAGTAATGATTTTTCACCATTTGGTCTCTTTCAGAAAGCACGTTAGGCAATAAACCCAAAGTCTGAAAGCATTTTTAATACCAGTTGTATGTTACAAATATTATTCTGTACTTAGTACAGAGAATTCCTTTTAAGGAAACGAACTGTGTTTGTTAAAGATGTTAAAATACGTAAGGGGGAGCACTGGACTCTTCATTAGCATTTCCACTGCCTCTTTACCCAGGCAATTAGGGCTAGAGTTCAGATTATTAAGTAAAGATCATCCATTCCTATGAAAAAAAAAATTATGAAAATAATCAGACTGAAGTGAAACTGTATGTTTCATTTATTCTTATTGTACTTGATTGGTGAGAAGAATGAAACTTTGAACCAATGGGGTAAGAGGTGGAAAGAGCTAAAAATGTAAAAAGCCAAGTGAACTAACTGGAATATTTCTTTAAGACTAAACAGACATTTAAAAATGAAAGAGCTACAGAACATGACAATATACTTTTCAGTGAGAACTCCTCCAGAAACAAGATTAGCAGCAAATTCTCATCTTCCACAATAAATTTCAAACACAATACACATTGTTTCCAAATGTATTTCTTTTTATCTGTTTCAGGACATACTCTACCTTTCACTCAACAAAGCAAGAAAAATATTGCTGTTTTCACTAATACTTGTAAAAAACCTATGTATTAGCAAGATGTACTTTATGCATTCTTATCAGTAAAAATGCTGACAGTTAACAAAAACACCAGAGTGTATCTACAATCCCACTAAAAGGAAACAGATATCTCAGGCTTTTCCCACACTCACAACCATCAAGATAAAAGCATTATCTAGGAAAGGATGTTTATTTGTATGGCACACATCAACCACAAAAATACAGGAAACTACTGGTTCCTATGGTTAGTCTGCACTCACGAGTCAGCGTATACCAGCACCCAGCCCTGCGAGAAAACAGTCCTCCTTGTTTCTGATACTGTACCTGCTCCTCATTAAGTATGTCCTTCTGGACAGCCCAGGTGAACCACAGTATCTAACAATTGCCAACTACCCCAGTTGGTCCCTGCCTCAGAGTGCCTAGAGATCATTCAGATTCCCAGGAACCACAAGCTGCCCCACTGCATAAGGAGTTAGGAGAAAAATATTGAGTCAAACCCTAACTATTACTCTACAGAAGGCCTGATCCCTCCTTACAGACCAGACACACTCTGAAGTTTACACATGCTGTAGGAATGGCATTATTTATTTTGAAGTAAAATCTTCCATAGTCACTTTTGTACTGCTAAACTGTATGTTCTACCGTAGAGTTGTAACTAGAAAGCTAATTGAGAATAGTAGTATATCAAGAGGTAGGTAATGCTTTTATGCATCCCTCCCTCAACTCTGGATTGATTGGTATATACATACCTGATTTAGCTGATACCTCAGATAAAGTAATAGTTAAAATTATTCTAGTCTCAAACTGAATTCATTCCCATCCTCTAAATGTTACTTTTCATTACTGAAATAAAGACTACAACTGTATTTTTAAATAAATATAGTTATTCAGATTAGCAATTATTAACTAAAAGCAAGCCTTAAAATGTGTAACTACAGATAATTTTCCTGAAAAACACCTCAAACTATTAACTCTATCCGAAATACGGTTCTGAGCAAACTCTCCTGGTATTATATAATTTTCTTCAGATGGACAGATTTGATCCTATGAAAAGTGTGCACATTCTTTCTGAGTCTCAAAATTCTTCATAACCTAAAATATTAATAACTTCCAGAATGCAAAGTGCACTGAAAGAACAAGAAGTGAAGATGTCATTGGAGGAACCAGTTGCTTTCAAAGTGGCTCAGGCAATTTCTGAATGAATCAAGACTGTTCTCTGTGAAGGCTTTTGTCACTGGTCTCTGAGAACACCTTCAAGTAGTATGTAACGTTTCACTTCACAGTGGAAGTTCACAGCCTCCACTGTTTCTCACTTTGATGATATCTTGCGGGTCACTGTGGAAATACCACAGTGCAGTCAAATAATCTGATGAATGGGGGACACTAAAAATGGGAATTGCATTCATTAGTTCTTGTTAGCACCAACGAATCTTCAGAAAGACTATTGTTTTATAGAATCTTATAGTCTCAGTCCGTGGTGAAGCAGAAGATGCTCAGCTCTATAAATACTTTATTTGTATACAGATTCTTTATTTGTATTTCTTATGACATAAGGAAAGCAGGGCAGGACACATACACATGAACTGAAATATGTACTTACTAAAAAGTTGGTTTAGCTTGTTATAATAGGGCTTTCTCCTATCCTGTTTTTGTTAAATTTTATATTTGAGTTTTGTTTAACTTATTTTTCCATTCTTTAAAAATTAAGATGGGAGAACAGTAGGTTAGGTTTTATAACACAATGTCATCAGATTACTGAAACGTGAAAATAATTTTAAATTACAGTTTCAGTTTCTGTGAAGATTTAAGAGAAAACATCTGGGAAATTCTTGGGGGGAAAAAAAAAAACATAGTTAAAAGATAACATATTTAGAAATGCCACAATTTTGTAAAATAGAAACTCAAATCTCCCAAACCCAAGCCTTCTCCCAGAGAAAAGGAAAGTTAACACTCCTCCTTCCAAAAGGACATCTGTCTCCAACCACTGTCCTTAGTGGGAAACCTTCCAATAAAAATTTAGTCATATTGTAATAGTGACACTAAACCATACTCTAGAGCAGATGAAATTACAGCATGCACCTTGAAGTCAGTGCCTTCACTACACGCTCTAGCAGCTGCCAGAAGCAGCCACATACCTACTGTTCTCTCTCTTTGAGGTCTGTGATTTTACTAAAGGGATACTAGAATACTCAAGAGCTGAAATATTTAATCTTCATACTAACTATCAAGCATTCTCACTTCACTGTAACATTTGCACTTACCAGGAAGCACTCAGTTTACCTAAATGCATCCAGACCATGTATTTTCAGGTTCTTGGTGTTTCTGAGAGAGTTCATGATGGCCTCATATAGACTGTTAGGGAGTGATTAGACATCCTGACACCAAGTGCTAAGTAATCCATATGCAGTCGTCTTATAATTTAACAGTTCTGGAGTAAAGGAAGTTTCTACAAATGCTTACTATGACTTTTATGATTTTAGTCTAATATTTGTATAACAGGAGTCTGCAAAAAGGTAAAGGAGATTATTTTATTTAAGGATGACTGATTAAATTAAAGCAAAGAAGGATTTTATAAAACAAGTTTTAGTATAGTTTACCTGCTTCTTAATTCTGTAATCATCGCATGCTTCAGCTTTCATTTTTTCAATCTTTTCTTCTTGTTGTTTTGCTTCTTTTTCATACATAACTTTTTCTTTTGCCAATCTGCAATTAAACCAAGTGATTGTGTTAATCTAGTTCCATTACAGTATAAAGTCACACCATTAATAACAACTCTCCCACCCCAAAAGCTGCAGCCCTGTAAGATAATACACAGTTTTATAAAAAAAGGCTCTTAACCACTGCAAAAAACTGCATCTAGTAAATGCTGAATTTAGCTACAACGTATAATGATTCTTATGAGAATAATTTATATTAAGAATACTTTTAAAGATTCTGTGTGAGCTCATTAATATAGACTATCCTTAAAAAGCTATATATTGGTACTTAATTTCAAATATATAACAGAAACAGATAAGCTGCCTTGTAGATCTGGATGACTGTTAATAAAGATAGTAGTACAGAGAAGAAAGCTATCTGTCTCAAAAAAGCCCTCACATCACAGGTAGACAAAATAAACAACATTAAGATGGCTGCAAAGACAACATTGTTATCATTGGCTTTTAGGTCAGCATTTGACAGACTTTCTGAACATCATCCAGGTTCTGATAATTTTGCAAATGACCTATACTGGCTGTTATAGTCATGTGGTCTTTCCTATTCAGTACAAAATAACATGACTGTACCTGCATTAGTAAATGAACAATGATAGACATCCTTCTTAATAGTAACTTTTTTCAAAGTTATCCCATGTAAATAAAAAGAAGGAGCACTTTCAGGTTTGCAGTGATCCCAGAATGTTGGGTTTTTTGTTTTGTTTTGGTGGGTTTTTGGTTTTTTTTTTTTTTTTTTTTTTTTTTTTTTTTACCCCTGATCAATGGCATGAAATGTAGTATTTCCCATATTAGTTTTTGTAAAATTCCCAAATTACACAGTAGCCTCACAGTGTTGCGTTCCTTTGAGTATTTTCTCCATTTACCTTGATGCTGGTTTGGGGGTTACAGACAAAAGTAATGGTTCCATAACTTACATTATAGCAATTTTCTTTATGGCCTATCGTTCAAAGGGAAAATAATCCATCTTTTAATCCTAATAGTTGAGAACAGGATGCTTTTTGCTAACAAGCATAGATTCAAGAGTAATATAAAAAATTTTGAAGATCGGAAGGGGATATTAAGGTAGTCTAGTCTGATGCTCTGCAGTAATTTTTACATTGCAAAATCTCATTATCAAATTTTATTATTTGTTGCTACTGCAGTTCTGCTGTTGCATCTCCTACATCATTATTGTGAGAAAATGCTCAATTGCCAATTATCAATGGCTCAGACAGGATGTGTTGTGAAGCACTTTTTATTACGTTCTTGCAAGACCGGGCACCTCACCAGGGGGATGTGCCAAACAGCCATAGTGCAATGGTTTATATCCCTGTCTCTGGACCACAAATTCCCTCCCCTGATTCCTCACTGGCTGAGTACTACAGAGTGTACACATTTCCCAAACTGCCTACCAACATGCCTCTTCATGCATGTGTTCATACATCGCCGCATGTTCATGGAAATGAACCTTGGCTCTCTCCAGGGCGGAGAAGTTAATATGCATGAGCTCATCACACTAGCATACTAAGATGAAAAGTTCAAAAGTTCAGGTTCCCCCAGCCTTTTGGTATCTCCATCCACCGAAAACTAGTTCCAAGTACTGGGTCATCATAGTTAACAAAAGGACCGCTTATCTTCTGGCCACAGGCTAGGTGTGAATCGCTCCTCCTTTATCAGACTTGAACACTCCTTCCTTCCCTTATATTATGTATGTTTATTAGGTATACACTGGATTACTTAATGCTAGATCTGAACCAAAACGTCCTCAGGATTTAGAGAATAACGAAGTAATTTTGGATCAGCTAATTCAGAACCAAAACAAACACTGAGATGCTCCTGCAAACTTGAGAGTGTGCCAAAGAAAATCCTTTCCCAAACAAGAAAAAGCATCAGATCGGCCTATATATGATTAAGGAGAACTGAACAGCCAAAAGAATGTAATCAGATCCAAGAAACATAGAATATATCATACAAATGAAAAGTGAATAAATAAAGGTCTAATAGAGAGCTTCATGGTCACGTTAACACATCAGAGCAAATTAATTCCTAATTCATCACAGTTAAGTGCCCTACTAGAAGTGCTGCTGAGGATGGAAAGAATGGTACTAGGGTGACAAGAACCTTTTGTGAACTGAAGCTGCCACAAAAGCACCAGAGACTATACTGATATTGCAACAGCAGAAACTCTCCCTGCTTTTGTTAGAATTCACATCATCATCTTGTTTTGCTGAAACAGCCTTAAACTGTGGCTCCACAACAGCTGACATAAGATGCTGGACTGTGGCAACACACACCTGAACTCTTTTTGACCCTTTTGGGGACAGACCATCAGAGAGGGCCTTCAGTCTTATAAAGAAGCTTTAACAAAGTGTAGAGCATGTACCCTAGGTATTGTCTAGGCCAGTTTCTACATATCAACCAAGTACTAGCTTTGAGAAGTAGTACTGGGGAAAGAGAGCAACCTAATTACTAATAATAAAGACACTAAATCAGTGGCTGTAATTCCAACTACTGGAACTAGCTCCAGTATTAGCATCAGCAAATATTGATTTAATAGAGGATGAGTTAATTGTTTGATCAAGGTTACTTGATTTAATTCCAGACAGTATTATTTGCTTTGCTATTTTTAGGTTCCAAAAAAGTTAATTTTAATCAACTTATGAGACAGATTTTTTTTTTTTTGAAAGAGAATAGCAAATTCCCTTGAGAAAGAGGATGAGAGAGATGATTAAACACAGTTTTTATGTTGATTCACTTATTGAAACGTGCATGCCATTGAAACTAAAGGCAACCTGCATTGCTAAGCCCAGCATTTTAAATTATTTTAATTTTTAGCTAAAACAAAGGCACAATGTTTGTCATTACCTGTGTTTTCACATTCACATCTCCCTCTATGCACACCAACTTTTCAAACTGACTGCTATTCAGGCTTGCTTACTTTTAATCAAACAGGAAAGGACTGCATGCTCTGGCCTAGTTTAGAACTAAATATAACAATTTTTTGCTCAAATTTCTCCTATCTGGATACTTAAGAATTGCATCCATATTTATCTACCTATTTCTATTTCTGTAGTAATTGTACATTTACAAAACTTGAAACATTTTGCTTTCAAAAAAGTAAACACATGAAACCTGAAATATGAGACCATTTTCTGTGACAAATTTTCCACTGCACTCTGTTCAGTAATCAGAATTGTCCAATTTAACGTTCCATTTATCATTCATAAGATTGGGATGCTGATGTTTAATGCTATTAAGAAGTTTTGATTTAAAAACATCTTCTGTACTAGATCCTTCTTCTAGTTGTCATGAAGCCATTTCTACTGAATATGTAGCCTGGGGAGATGCTAAATGAAATCAATAGCTGGCTTTCAAAATGAAAGTGAAATTTCATAGTGGAGCAATACTACTCCCTAATCATCTCTTAAAAATTTCAGCAGACTTCCACACAAAAATACACACATGATAATCTGTTCCTCTCTTCTTCCTCCACCCTTTGTCTATCTAGAAAGAAGATTCTGGGTTGGGGTTTTTTGTTTGTTTTTTTGTGGGTTTGTTTGGGGGTTTTTGTTTTGTTTTGTTTCAAAAAGATGAAAATGGATACTAAACCATAATCTTTATATATGGTATGTGGTCATACACAGTGAACAGAGTAAGAATAGCCCAGTAGGCACCAGAAAAAGCCAGACTATAAGTTGCTGCATTTCAAGTACACAGGTCATTTATAGATGAAAAAACCTGCAACCATAAAAACCACTACAGGCATAACTTTAGCAGACAGTCTACAGTGTCATAATAAATATAAGCTACATTAACTGGAAGAATCCCACCCCACCCTCAAAACAGAGGAGGAACCAACATAGATTACTTATCATGATTATACTTGTATACTACACATATATACACATAACTTGTCTATTACACATATATAGCCCTTATTCTACGATAGACAGTTGCTTAAAATATCCTCTTGTTTTTAACCAGTCACCTAGTATTCATCTGAAACCCTGTGGTTAGCCTTATTTCAGCTACACAATATCCTGCATACT
>NW_024881318.1:29570509-29605509 GCF_018691265.1 Tyto alba | reverse complement strand
TTAACACCAAAGAACAAAACTAAACCATCAATGTTCAATAGACAATAGGTTAGCTCCTGCCTGTGGCTGCTGCCCTTTTAAGATCCTTTACACATTTGACTTTCACATCACTTAATTTCACAATCTGCATGTTCTGCGTAAAAAACACAGCTTTATTACTTTAAAGCTGCAGACTAAACCAGAAGAGCTCAAAGGTCCTGAGAGAATCTTAAGGTAGAAGAAAAAGAGTAGTTCCTTAACTTCCTTTTCCATACAATTATGATTTAGTTCCTCATTTATCTTCTACTCACCTTCTCTCACCCAATTCAGCTCCTCAAGCTGAAAACCAAAGTAACAAGATGGTTTGAGACGGTCAAAAAGCTGACTACTGCTGAACAGAGGTCCTCTGCCCACCTGCTGAAGCATACATCTCTGTCAACAGTAGCGCTCAAACAATCTCTCCATAAGCCAATTCAGTTCACCAAAACAGCAGGAAATTAACACAGTAAGAAAAAAAAAAAAAGTTGACAGTTTCTCTGCTGGGTTAAGCAAATTGAGCAAGCTCAGCAAAAGGTTTGACTGGCATCAGAGATCACAGAACAGGAGCGGGGATGAGGGAAATGAGACGTGTGAATTTAGGATGACATTGGTTTCTCGAGGGCCTTCACTCTTATTCTGCTTAGGGTGCAGAGCTAAAAGTGGTTTAGACTATTCTAACTTCTGGCTGCTGCTGAAAGAGCCTCAAATCCCGCTCCCTTCTCACTCCCCAAAAGGTACATAAATTCCCACCTTGGTCCTTATAGATCAACACTAGCATCATCTCCTGTAGTTTCAGCAGCAGCAAGCAGATCCACCTCTCTGATCATAAGAAGGGTACACGGTTTATCTGAAGGCTGACAGATGAAAAGAGTAAGCATGACATGAGTTTTACAAATGCATAATGAAACCAAGATCCTCTGTACAAGGTAGACAAAAATTCCACCTTCTTGAGACACAGTCAAAGGCAAGAACTCCTAGTGGATGCCTAGAATAAAAATGGTAAAATGGTACAAGGACAGGGCAAAGCACACACCGCTATTCTTTATATGCTTCCCCCAAACTCCAGCAATTGCCAACAAATCAGTTTCTATATGAGCTAGAATGACACCTGTGTTCTTAAGCCACCAAATAAAGACTGCTCCCCAGCATTAGAAAAATCAACACAAGAAGCACTTCCCTCACTGGACTGAACAAGCTCAGTGGAGCTCTGAAGAAGACAAGAGGGAATTTCTCCACTTTGCTATTGAACAGCTTCACTATTGAAAGCATATGCACCTCTGTCCTGGTTTTGGCTGGAATAGTTAAGTTTTCTTCTCCATAGCTAGAACAGTGCTATGTTTTGGATTCTGTATGGGATGTGGTATGAGAATAATGTTGATAATAATGCACTGATGTTTCCAGTTGTTACTAAGAAATCAAGGGCCTTCCAACTTCCCATGTCTTTCCCGTGTGCAGGTACACAAGAAGCTGGGAGAGAGCACAGCCAGAGCACCGGACCCAAACTGGCCAATGGAATATTCCATATCATATAATGTCATGCTCAGTATATAGAGGAGGGTTGGCTGGGAAGTGGGGGTGCTCTTTCGCTTCCAGGATTGTGGTTTCAGGATCTTGGCTTCTCTGGGACCTCTAACTAGTAACAGGCTGGATATCAGTTGGCAGGCAGTAAGCAACTGCACTGTGAATTACCCATTTGTACTTTCTATTATTGTTATTATTGCTTTATTTTATTTTGATTATTAAACTTTTTATCTCAACCTATGAGTCTCCCTACTTTTACCCCTTCAATTCTCCCCACCATCCCCTGGGCAGGGGAGGGTGAGAGAGCAGCTGCATGGTGCTTGGCTGTCTATTGGGTTTAAAATACAACAATCTCTTCAAAACTAATGTTACGGATTCAGCCTAAGCACATAGAAAACCCAAAGCTGACAGCATGTATTGACTAGGTAATGAAATATCTACGCTGACTTAGTTCGACCTTAAAAATCCATAGTACTGTAACTGTACAAGGTACAGCGTTTTTTTGTTAATGCAATAAATTCCATGTATTAACACTAGGCACAACTGTAGCACAAGTAATTCAACAACTGCAGTAACATTGGCACTGTGCTAATGACTACCTGCAAGGCTTAAGATGCCAGGTCCCAAATCTGCAAATTACTTATGCATATTCTTGGGTTCACTAAGGCTACATAAGCACACATGCACTACAGACTGGGGCCTAAGAGGAAAAGTCAAGGAAGGAAGATGAAGGAAGGAGGAAAGAAATACCATACATGACACAGTTATCAAAAACTGCTATGTTTTCTTAGCCATAAATGACTACTTTTGGACAGGATCTCAGGTTTACGCATTAATTTTCTTGATAGGGACAAAATCACCATAAAAGATAAACTTTCTCTTTTAATAGTCAAGATGTAACCATACACAAGTATATGCATCATTTTTAGCCTCTCCTGCATCTACAGCTCACAGAGTTAAGTTACCATGACGTTTCAGGTTAACTTTGAAAGCTTGGCTTTTGTCAGGGATTACTACTGTGAAGACTAAGAAAATCAGTTACAGGGTGTTTCTGAAGTCAGAAAATTATTTCAAGTCAAAAATTACTTGGTTTTAACACTGTTATAGCATCTCTCTTACTAGAGATTTCTCTGAATCTCCAGGGCTTCACACTCTGTCCTTACTTCTCAACAGTTATTTCCCTGCTCTTGCAATACCTTCCTACAGATTTTTTTAAATCCCTGCAATAGCAACAGCTGAAGTTCCCCTTTTTGACCTGCTGAGAAAGTCTGCCTGGCTAGGGAATCCCTGAATGTCAGCAGCCAGTGGAAGCATGGAGGGGGGCAGAGGAATGGAAGAATCCAATAGATACAACCAAGATGAAAGCTCTCAAGTTATAGACTACTCAAAAAGCAGATGATGCTGGCTGGGGATCAAGTTTTTCCTGAGGTACTTCAAGAAGCAACCTGGATGGCCACGGGCAAAGAAGAGAAGGGCTACTCCATCAAAAGAGCTGAAAGAGCATTTGTGATGGGCTGAAGACAAGAGTTGGAGTGAAGTGAAAAGTTTATCAGCGCATCCTGAAGAGGCTCTGGAGTGGCAAAAGTTCTAAGAGAGAGTGGAATGGGACAGAAGTTGAAAGTTGTAAATACTAAGAACTTCACTTACAGAGAAGGTAGAACATGAAATGGGGCCTATGTTGTGGCAACAATTGAGGTTACCACAGATCCCCATTTTCTCTTCTATAATCCAGTCATCACGTTCCGTCAAGAGCTTTGCTCTGGAGAAAAAGCATAGAATCTACTTCCTCCCCACCCCACCTTGGGGATAACCAGTTGTGCTGGTTTTGATTGGGATAAAGTTAATTTTCTTCATAGTAGCTAGTATAAGGCTATTTTTCAGACTTAGGCTGAAAATAGTGCTTGTAACACAGCAATGATTTCATTATTGCTGAGGAGTGCTTACACAGAGCCAGTGCATTTTCTGCTTCTCACCCCACTCCACCAGCGAGCAGGCTGGGGGTGCACAAGCAGCTGGGAGGGGACACAGCCAGGACAGCTGACCCCAGATGAACACAGGGATATTCCATACCATATGGCATCATACCCAGTATATAAAGCTGGGGGAAGAAGGAGGAAGGGGGTGATGTTCAGAGTGATGGCATTTTGACTTCCCAAGTCACCGTACAGCTGATGGAGCCTGGCTTTCCTAGAGCTGGCTGAGCACCTGCCTGCCCATGAGAAGCAGTGAGTGAATTCTTTGTTTTGCATTACTTGCATGCACAGCTTTTGCTTTACCTGTTAAACTGTCTTTATCTCAGCCCACGAGTTTTCCCACTTTTACGATTCTCTCCCCCATTCCACTGCACAGGTGGCTATGTGGTACTTAGTTGCCGACTAGGGTTAAATCACAACACCAATTGGAAGTGTTACAGTAATGAGCAATATTAAATAGAACTAGACTCATGTGTGTGGGCAATTCACAATGCATCAGGAAAAAGACTTAATATAGATTAAAGAAAATATGATGGACCTCCTGATCCTGAATGAGATTTCCACCTATATGATACATACAATTTAATAATCCTTAATACAAAGTCAAACTAGGATGTATTATGGTTGTTAGTGCTGTTGTAATGCATCTTCTGTACACAAAACACTACCATAAATTTAATTTTTTAATTTTCCCATAGATCTACATTCTAACTCAGCTCAAAAAGATTACTCGTAACTGTTTTATCCACATAGGTGAATATGTGGCTCCGTGCCATAAGTAAGAATGCCATGAGAAATGTACAGTCAAAACCAAGACAACAGTACTACACATATGCATAATGACACCAGCCAATGGTTGCCAAGCAACTGTAACTACTGTATTTCCAAACTTTTAAAAGGCTTAAAGAATTTAAGGTTACAAAGCCATAGTTTTGCATATGTTCTTGCTCAAAAAAAATTCCTTCCTCAGTATCGCATCACTACCGACACCTATGGTGCATCACAGTTCTGACAACTAAAATGATGACATCAGTAGATTACTATGGTCAGCATGGACATGCACAAGACAGTTTTGCCTCAGGGGGCAGAAGATAATTGTAAACACAAAAAACCCAAGATGCCAGAATCATGTGTTTTACTAAAGGCTTTGATTTTTTTTTTTAAGAGGTAATGGGATGGAGGGAGGAATGTGGAGGCAATCTTGTAAAGATCTATTAATAATTTAAATTTGTGAGATACTTCTAAAATGGAACCAGTGTTTAGGTCTGCTCAAAAGGTAAAACAAAATAAATAAAAAACATTAAAACAAACAAACAAAACAACACACTATGCAATTTTCACAGCTACCACTGTGCTCTTCTCAGAGCTTTTTACGATATGTGTGGGTACTGTTTGGTATTCCCAAAGTTTGAAAGAAAGCATGCATTGAAAAACACAGGGAAATAGAACCCCTTCAAATGAGTAGTTTTGTTTCTGGAGACTAAACTTGCTATTACCCTTCAAATAATCATCTGGGTTGGTGACTGTGTATGCCACAGATGTTAACTCAGCACTATGCAAATGCAGGTGCGCTCTCTTCTCAGCCAGTTCACATAAAGCAGGATTTTTTATGTGGGACAGAGACTAAGTTAATAAGTCTAAAAGACTTCAAATACAGGGCCAACTTGGGACTTCCTGTATCTGATCCTGATGCCAGGAGCAGTACTTCTAAGTAGCTCTGGACCACAACCACCACATTTGGCTAGCACTGAACCCAAGTTTAAGACTCCAGGACTGAGCAGGTGACAACCCTAGACAACAGATGCACAGTGCTCCTGCACTCTGAGAAGGGTTATTTAATTTGGGTAGAGTCAGCTTGTATCCAACAGTGCATGCAACATATTCACCCTCCTGAATCCCCAAGCTCTTGGATGTGCGCTGTACACACATTAAATTGCTCAACTATACTGAGTCAGCATGATAAAGCAGCTCTGCAGATCAGGCCCCAACACCTGTATAAAATACCCCAGCCTTTCCCATTAAATGAGCTAACAAGTAGTTGTTGTATACAATCTTCT
Organism: Tyto alba; assembly: GCF_018691265.1. Taxonomy (NCBI): domain Eukaryota; kingdom Metazoa; phylum Chordata; class Aves; order Strigiformes; family Tytonidae; genus Tyto; species Tyto alba. Next base: position 29,599,940 of record NW_024881318.1, on the reverse strand, counting down.
AATTATAATGAGAATAAAGGAGACATGAGTTTCTTATCAATATATTGATACGAAAAATTAGAGCTAGTGCCTAGGGCTAATAGGAAACAAGCAAGAAAGCAACCATAATTCATATGGTAGACAGAAGATTGAAAAAAAAATTTGTGATTTACACCAGAAGTAGCACATTTCTTGAGTAACCAAGAAAATTAAATTAGTTTTGTGCTAGAATTAGCAATAGAGTCAACATACAGCAAAAGAAATATCTGCATTCTCTGCAAAACTTCATACTTCACTTGCACAAAATGTATCCTGGACTCACCAGTAAAATAATTCCATTTAGAAGTATTGTTTAGATTTATATTTTAAAATAGCCCAACAGTTTGTGTAACTTGCAGAACTATCTGTGCTTTGAGGCAGGGGAAGGGGCTGGAATCACTGTAAATTGTTTGGCAATATGATAATACTTTACAAAGAGAAAAAGCAGTATCAACACCAGTGTGATAGGCAAAAGAACCATCTTGGGAAGATTCTATAGTTTTAGAAAGGTGGTTTTAAAAAAGAGCTGCTTCACAAAAATCAATACACTTTCCCCATAGGTTCATGATGTAAAATTCTAAAATCAAGGCTTGTAGATTTGTAATTATGGTACGTCAGCCACATTTAAACAAGAGTGTTAAGAGATTGTTAAAGTTAAACTAACACAATTGCAATGTGAATTGTCTTAGTCTCATTCTAATCTACTGGTGTCACTTCCATTTAATCACATAGAAACTATGGGCAAATGTCAGTGCAATTTTCAAATGACCCAACTTACTTTGTTTGCAGTAGTTTTTAAAATCATTGCCAATCTGAAATGAGAATAAGATAGTTTTTAAAGTTGTTTTTCTAATCAATTCCCTCACTATTGAGCAGGTTGTCTGAGTTTGGATTTACTGAGAGTCAGACTATTTTGAAGTGATTAAACTAGAAGTATTGCTTGTTAGGACATAAGCCACAAATACAGACATTATTACACATGCTCATCAAATCTACCTTTTTTTTTTTTTTTGAATGACAAACTAATCTAAGTATGCAATCAACAGAGGCCTGGCCATCAAATTTTTCAAAAAAAGCAAAAGGTTCTCCCTGTTCCTAGTTTAAGTTTACTTCACTGACACATAGCAATGTAAGAAACATGAAGGCAAGTAAAGTACTGATGACCTAATATATAATCTCTTGAGAGGGGTACACAAAGAATTTACAGTATGCAGCTAAAAGAAAAATCCCAAAGCAGAACAGCAGCTTTGTTCTTAGCTTGAAAAAAGTGATGAGTTAGGTAAATGAGAGAAAAGAATGTGCTACAGCAGATTAAAAAGAGACAAATTAAATGTTGAAAAAGTTCAATACAATCTAATGGTTCTTGACCCTTACCTTTTTTGATATACAGTTATAGCTTGAGCATTGCGCATGCTTGAAAAATCAGTATTACAGCTAAATTCAGCATACTTTTTTAAACTGCAAATGCAGAAAAAAAAAAAACCTAAGGAAAAACTAACTGAAGCGTTAAGTCAGTCACTTTATGGCATCTTTAATAAACCTCTACTTCATTCTTACCATATACCAGAAACAAATACCTGTATACTTGTTCTGGTCCAAAGTAAGAGGAGAATGTTAATGTTCCTAAGTTGACTCAAGTCACATGTGTGCCCGCTGTAGTAGAGAGCACATAACTAGGCTTCTAGTTGGAGAAGGAAGGGTGGAGTGGGAGAGAGCCATATTACTTCTTGTATCTGTGTGCAACCCTCACAAAAGAGAAAGCTGTTGCTGTATCACCTCCCCCACAGGGAGCGTAAAATAACATTCCTTTTCTCTTTTTTTTTTTTTTAAGTTACCTTCACTTACAGCATTCCAGGGTAACTGCTGCAGAGTAACCGTAAATGCACACACTGTTACCACACAATAAACACAAGCTAAATTTACTTGCTATTCACTTAGTCATTCTCCAAAAGCAAACCTGCATTTGTATAATTTCCGCAAATGTTTCATCCTTTTCTTTGTACTGGCCCTGAAATGTGTACAGTTGTGTGGTGAGCTGGTCCAGGCAGGCTTCATCCTTCAAAATATTTTTTTCTTTAGTCGTTACTTTTCAGTGGATCAGCTCACTGAAATATACAGATAGATGGCCACCCAAGTCCTTCTGCAGGGCACAAAGGAGGAGGATGTAATGCAGCCCCTCAGATTTAGATTAGCTTAAACCATCATGGACCAACACCAAGTCTCCTGTCACAAGTGGCAATTGTTTCAGCTCAGAGGAATGCCCACCTACATAGCACCCCTGAAACACACTGTAACTAGCTGAGCATTGTTTTTAAGAGGCCACAGAGTTTGTATTAGGCTCTCAAAACAGTTCTCAGTAATAGTCAGACTTTGCCTGGACTTGTCTTGGCCAGCCTAAAGCTTTTTTTACCTTTTTAACTGCTATTATGACTAGGTGACAATTACCTGCTTTGTTTCAATTTTTACTCAGCTTTGTACAATCATGTGGTATAACACTATTGTATTGATTTTTGTTACTAACAAAAATGAGCTATCTCTGATTTAGAATAAAGTAAAAAAAAAAAAAAAGCAGCATAAAAGATCAAATCTGATGGGAGCAGAAACATAGAATGATAGCAGAGCCCTTGAAAACACAGGTACAGGAAGACGCTGAAACGGCCAAGTGCTATAAAGAAGTCACCAATAGTCAAATATTGATGGAAGGAATGCAACCCTGAAAGATGGCTAAAACCAGTTTTAGGATAACAAAGAAAAACTATTCAACACATGTAAAGTACACCATACACAGTAAATCTGGATAAAATGTGGAATGAAAAACAATAAAGAAAAACTAAGATGTGGAATTTTATATGCATTTCTAAATGCAGACTCTCAGAAGTACAAAACAATCAACATCATACTCCTCTCAACAAGGATCTGGGATGCTGCTGACTTGCTTGAATCTGTCCCCTCCCCACTGCCAAATTGAGGTAGTGCCCTTAGGACCCAGGGGCTCGCAAAGAGGCAAGTATAACATCAGGGAAAGGGTGCTATTAGAAACAAAGTAGAAGCATTAGAAACTTGTGTATGGCAAATTTGAGTGTATATAGTTTGAATTGTGCTAGTATCATTGGAACTGAACTAGTATTCAGTTGGATATTAGGAGCCTTCTCTCATTTGGATCCAACAAGCTTGTAATAAAATGAAAACCAACATCCATGGATTTCCATAAATCAAGTGAACAAACAGAAAAGTCACACTAAGCAGTAAAGAAATTGTTCATACATGGCAACAAACACTAATAAATTTAAATCTCTTGCAGTTCTCTCAGTTTAACTTAAACTGTAGAAGAGAAATGGAGAAAAAGAAAATGCAAGCTAATCTCTGAGTTAGAAGCACTACAGACAGTGGCATACAGGCACTGAGCTAGCTCCACGTGCAGTTATCTGCATAACCACACTGGCATCATTAGGCCAATTCCAGGTCCAACAGGAAGTAGCCACATAGTACAGCATTTGCCATGTGCACATGCAGGCCTGCCCCAGCTCTGCTGCGGTCTCCACACAGTTGCTCATTGTGAAGACTTTACCAATCTATGAACATGAGGAAAAAGCTTCTTCAGGTAACTTTGTGATGATTTATCATTAAGCAATGGTTACCTGAAATGCTAATCAGTATTACTACAAAGTTCTCTCAGGAAAACTATCAAAGAGCAATAAGGCAGTAGTGAAAACTTCTACAAATTACAAATTCTACAAAAGTAAAATTATGTCTTATTAGATACAACAGCTTTCTCAAAAGCCTCTAGAAAAATGTTACCTTTGTAGCTAACAAAAAGAATACACAGACTGTAAAAATGTTAACTTCAGTAATTCTAGTTTCCCCAGACCTCAGAATACTTTGTCTATAAAAACCGACACAGAACACCATACACTTAAAAATGCACAGAGGACATTTACAATGTTACTGTCCAGCAAAGCCAGTAACCATAACATAGGTCATGAAAGGGACCCGAAGCAAAAGGCAGTCACCAAGCCACTCAGTGAGGCTGTCCTCAAGATTTCTAGCTTAAAAATAATACACAAGTTCATGATTTGCACACCCTGCATAGTGACAGGAAACAGGACCTTACAATCATATAATCCATTTCTTGCTCGTAGCAGTGCTTGAGAACTGCTCCCCATTTGGAGACTAGGGACTCAAAAGTGCCTTTATTTAGCACAAACAGAGTGATAAATCTGTATCCATTTTACTTTTCCAGTCTTCAAGTCCCACCTTTCAGAGGTAATCAGGTATTAGAAGGTGTGCCCATCTTACTCTTACCCTTAGTAATTACTAACTGAAATTAGGTAAAAAAGTTAGCTATACAAAGTTGATTGCATGAAACTGGACTACTTAACACCCTGATCTGGCACACATACTGATTCCTGTCTCCGCCTGAGCCAGCCCAGTCTTTGTAGGGTGTTGCCTTAATAAGCCCCACTGTGATCACATATTTAACATCAAAGCCTTGTGTTTACAGTCATAAGAAGAGGGATTCAGACAGATAAACTGCAGGGGCTTTTTGTTTTAAATGAAGACTGTCTTCAAACTAGGCAAAATCGAGACTCAGGTGACGAATTTACCGCCGGTTTTGCGGTGTGAACTTTCAAATCAGAAATAACCCATTCAGCAGTTGTTTCGGTAAGCCAGGTAAGACTTCATGCCTCGGCCAGGTCACCGGCCAGACTGCCCCGTACGCTGACGGGGCAGCACGACTCCCGCTGGCTCTCAAAGTCACTCACGAAGGAAACCAAAATACCCACCCCGGTGCCGTCCCGGGGAAGAAGCGAGGCCCGCCGCCGGCGGCGCTGTGACAGGGGCAGGAGCCGGCGGCCGCCTCAGAGCTCGCGCCAGGGTCGGCCCCACCCAGCGCCCCCCGGCCCCGCAACGCGCCGAGCCCCGCCGGCAGCTCCACCGCCCTGCCGAGACACCCACCCACCCACCCACCCACCCCGGGGGGCCGCGGCGGGGCTCCCTCCGCGCCCCGGGCGGCGGGGGCTGCCGGCAGGGCTCGCGGCGGCGGCGCCGGGACCGCGCTCGGCCTCCCCGAATGGCTCCCAGCGGCCGCGGCGCGGCGGGACGGGGGCACTCACCGCCTGACGACGCCAGCCTTGATCTTGATCTTCCTCAAGCGCTGGTCGGCCATAGCGGGGCGACGGGGAGAGCCGGGCCCCACCGGCGCAGGTGCGGCGGCCTCCGACCGGACGGCGCAACGCCCAGACTGCGCAGCGCGACACCCGCGCATGCGTCAAGCCGCCGGCCCGGGCGGCACCACGGGGAGCGGGGGCAGGGCTTCGCCCTCCGCTTCTTCCCCCTTCCGCGCACACACCCTCCCCCCCGCCCCCCTGCCTCCCGGCGCAGTGGAGGCGTCCGGGATGGCGGGGGCGGGGGGATGGTGTTGTGGCGGCGTCCCCATAGCGACCGGCCGGGCCGGGCCTGGCCTGGGGCGGGCGCGGAGGGGCCTGCGCGGGGTTGCGGACCCCTTCGGGCGGGCGGGCCGCCTTCGCCATTTGTTCGCAAGCACGCGCAGGCGAACAAAGTGTGCCTCCACCCTCGGGGTTTATTCTGAGGTAACGTGACGGGTGCCGAGGTGGTGTCGGGGGGTGGGGTGTGACTGGTACCCCCCCTGCGCCCGACCCCGCCAGTGCGCTCAACTCAGCTAGACCCCTGGCCACCAGCGACGCCCTCCCCACCCCCGAAACCTGATGCCTTTGGGCGCCTGGCTCCTTAGATGGCTTTCGAGCCTAGATTATGATTGTTATACTGATTACAGCAAACTGTGTATTAAGATCAAACCCGATCTACAGAGGGTCCAGGTGGTGAGAAACTGTAAATTTAGTTGTGTTATAAAATTCTGTATGACGCTACTTATAAATTGTACTACACTGATGCCACTTGTAGAAATCCTGTGCTGTGCTAGCCATAAATTCTGTGCCACACTAATGATAAAATCCTGTCAAGAAAATACAGGTTTAATTGTAACTACAACTTACTGCCATCATCATTCTGCCAAGGATCTCTAAAAGAACCTGTCAGTCCCCTCAGTGTCAAGTGACTGGTAGAAACAAGTAAAGAAGCAACACTGGCGCTGGCAGCTCAGTCCTAGAGTTATAAACAACTGAAGATTTAGGGCTGTTTTCCTTCATGACTATACTTAAATTGATGCTAACCAGTTAAGGGGACAAATTCTTGAAAAAAAGCACCTTTGAGTGTGTTTTTAAAAGAACTTCCCAGCAGTGAGCATTTAAATCACTAGGAAGAACAACAAAAAATAATTTAAATAAATAAGAAAGATAAATATAGTTTCAGTGGAATATAGTTTGGGAAGGCCTGCAGAAGCCTTCTTTTCCCCACATCCTTTTGTTCTGTGTTAGTCACCGTCAACACTGCTAGTGACCAGTATCTCTTGAGGAAAACTGGCTGCGAGGGAGGGTGTCCTGTTCCTTTAGGTGACACGGCAGCAATAGGTCATTAGCCAGCAGCCGTGGGAGTGCGGCTGGCACCACTGGGCCCCGTTCAGACATGGCATGGGGAGGGCCAGGGCCACTCAAGTCCATGGAGTTGTGTCTTATCTGCAGAGGAGGGCAAATGTGACCCCTGTGAGAGAGCCCAGCAAGCCTTCCTGGGGAACTGCAAGCCGGACCAGCCCAAATAGCCTTGGCTCAGCAGGTTGTCCCCACAAGGAGATGCAGGTCTCAAAATCAACAGCCTGCATAATCCCATAAACTACTATGACCTGGAGACAAAAATGTATTATGTAACTGATACGCAAACCTGCCATCACCTGTGCAGGAAGAGGAGGAAGGAGACAGCATTCTGGCAGGCACAGGGGAAAATGCAACCCCTTACTTCAACAGAAACTCAGAGCTTATTAATCTGGCTTTAGAAAGCTGTATCAAGTCATGCTGGGGCTGGAGCAGTTCTCTAAACAATTTCATGGCAGTGTGATTACACTACATACGTTCTGAAAATACAGACTGCAGCAAGGAAAGCTGCATTACCACCATGCACCTACACATCAATTATTTTTTCAAAAGTAGTCTTCAATGTCATTTCTACATTTGACATAGCTGTTCTGTAAGTGAGAAGGCCAACAACAAATGACAGTACTAAAATAAAAATTGCCTAGAAGTAGCAATATTAAGAAAAGTAACTTATGTTTCCAAGTGCTACAAATGTTTTATTTCTAGCCCTGAAGCACTACCTCACATCACTGACAGTGTTTAGGATCAGCTACTGAATTTTAGAAGTGGAATGCCATTGTTTTCTTACAGCTAATTCAGATAACTAAACAGATTATAATATACCAAACCTGAGTTCATATTTAAGCATATATGTTGATAACTTGCAAAAAGGGTTACAATGTGCAGTGCTTTCCAGGACAGACACTCCTTTTTTAATTGAAGGGGGTTTTTATTTTTTCCAGGTCTCCTTTGAAACAACGTCTAGCCTAAACAGCCATAAATAAGTTTCCATGTGAATTAGTGACGTTACACCACAGTTGAATACACTCTATTATGAAGACTCTGAATCCTATTGCACCTTTTGAGTGGTACAGAAACTGTTGATTCTTCAGTGAATTTTGGCAGCATTCTGCTTGTGTTACATCTGGTTGAAGGTTTTTCATAATCATTTCTATTAGCCCCAAGTCATTATGCACACACTGTTACATAGAGGCAGGTGCCTAAACATAATTTGCTGATGTTCTAGCTATTCTCACTTATGGAGCAAGTCATTCTGTACATGCAACCCTTACACGTATCTTTACATATACTCCTGTACTGCTCCTTCCCAGCATCTCACATGTAAAGCTGCAGCTGCTACGAATACAACTTCGTCTCCTCTGACTGGTGTCATCCAGTCATCTCAGCTTTCATTTGGCTCCACATAAGGAATATTTTCAAGTCAGTTTGTTACATGTTTTGGACAAATTACTTGAGTGGGTGTAATTGTCACTGCCAATGTGCTATGCCTTCTGTTTGAAAAATCCAGCTAAATCTTGTTTATTTCTTATGGATAAGAGCACATGTGGTGATTACTGCTCATTCCTATTTCACTTGAGAATGAAGGACTGGAAGAAACTAATCAGCCTGATGAGCTCAGATGTCTGCACACATAAACAATTATGTAATAGATGTTTAATCTGAAATGTTCAAAGTGCACCAGGCTGCAGAGTACTTCCTAAAACTCGTAACATTCCCTGTGAAAGACCAGCTTAAGAAGTTAATGCTGCACATATGCTTTGTCACAAGAAAGAGCAGACAGACTCAAAAGCATTGCAGTGTGCCACCAGTCCCTTTGATATTAGCAATTCCAAGTTAATATGTCTCTCAATTAAAGACTACCCTTAAGAAACACACATTTTGTAAGATGTGCAACTAGTAAATCTCATTAATCCTGTATTCTCATCATATCCCTCCCTTTTAAATTCATTTCCTTGTTTTTTGTAAGGTAGTTCCCGAAATAACAGGGCTCTTGAAGTGGAGCTGTTTTGTGTTACACCACTGGTTCATTTGGCCTATAGAGCTAACAGGTTTGTCAGCTGATATAGTTCAAATTAATGGTATTATGCCACTTCCACCTATGCTGCTAAGGTCAGAGTGTGCCTTGCAGAAGGAGGTACAGTCACCTCTAAAGTCCACTAAATCCCAGTGGCAGTTTCCATCATCTGATCCGTTACCAGTTGATTTAGACAGCTTGAAAAACCCATGGTCATGGCAGTGCCAAATGTACATTTGCTTCAGCTGAGGACTGAGACTATTACTTTAATAAGTAAATGCTCAATGAGCTTTTATACTATTTTGTTTATCCATCAAAACCATCTGTGCAGTTTGAATATAATTTCATTTTTGTTTATGATAAAACAAAATGTGGAAATTATTTAGTCTTCAAATTTTATCTGTTTTGTAGGAAAAACAAATTTCATTCAGCCTCCCTAAAGGCTACTGCATAAATAAGATTAGATTTTGAATAAAAGTTAGTAGTGTCTCCTTAATTTTTTTTTTATATATTCAGTAGATAAAATTAACCTCTGTACAGCTGGCCAGCACAAAACTAGGCACCATTTAAGAGCACGAGAATGAATTTCCCTAGTTGTGATCATACAACATAGTGTCAGTATTCCTTGTAGTGTAGACCTCTTGAGCCCCTTTCTTATCAGATGATCATCACCAATCAAAATTTTCTTCCCCAAATATCCCTGCAAAAATGCTTAGAGAGTTGCTCAATGCCACAAATACAGGCAAGTAGGGATGGGACATGGATGAAATGGGTTGCAGTTGCAGGGTTTGCGAGATGATTCCTGACTGTGGTGTATCAAGTGGGAACTGTATCTTGTTACAGGAGAGGCTTGATTGCTTTGGGAAGTTAGGTGAGGGAAGAAAGAGTCACCAGGCAGAAGCTGAAAAGAACTGGAGGCAAAGTCTGTTCCCGTTTCTGCCTTTGTGCCTTCTCCAAACACCACTGGGACAGATTCTGATTTCATCTATGCTTCTGTGAAAAGGAAGTAGCCCACTGGGATGCGGTGGTATAAAATCAGGAGACCTACTCATCTTCAACAAAGTTATAGTGACAGTACAATTTACCCTAGGTAGAGAAGGCAGCAATGGTGGTTCCTCAAATATTACACTACTGGGGAGCGCAGGGTACAAAACAACCCTCTCATACAGTTTTGAGGGTTAAACTGTACCTATAATAAATGCTAAGCCACAGTTCAAACCTTTTTAGCTAAAGCAAGGCTTTTTTAAAAGCAGTTTTCCATAGCTCAGACCAACCATTAGGTGAAGAGCTGGAAGTAGTGTGAGAAAAAGGGATTTATGTGCATGCATCAAAAGGAGAATATATCCCTTTGCAAATGATTTCCATGGGTGCCCTACTTACAAATGAAGAGATATGTGATATAACAATTCATTGTTCTGACACACATTACAATCATGATGTGCAGTTTTTAATGCATCGTGTTACATTAAGCTTAGCCCATGGTCTAACACCATGTAACATAAATTTCTGTGAAGGGAGTAACATAACATGATACTGTCTTTTAAAAGACACACACGATTTTTTCAGATCACCTACTTTTTATCCATGAATGCCCAATCCAAAAATCAAGGTGGCAGATGAAAGTGGAGTGAATGAGTATCCACAAACCAGAGTATTTATCTTGTGTAGTTTTGCTCATTGCTACCTGTAGTCAATGACTCCAGTCAATTTTTATGTTGTAATGCATGAGCAAAGTTGATGGACATATTTTTTTGTCACCCCCAGTTAGATTTTATTCAGGGTCAATCAAGGGAGACCTGACAGCCGTTAAGACTGTAAAGCACATTGAGAATCTTCACAAGTGTTTATTTCTCAATAGAGAGAAGGACTTTGATTATGAACCTGTCACTAACCTTATTTTGTCTGCTCTCTTTTTGTCCTATGTTGGAGGGAGAATCGCTGTTTTAATTGATAGTTTATTTTAAAATAAAAGTATCAATGTAAGTGATTCTCATTGGAATGAAATAAAATGAATTATTGATTTGACAATAACTGGATATAATAAAAGCTCCAGTGAAAGATGAAATTCAAATCTGAAGTTTAAAGAACTCACAGAATAAATCTATATGTAATCAATCTCTTTGGGAAAAAAAGAGACATTTTAGATATTTATATATATTTATACATTTGTTTATTTATCTCCCCATGAGCTGTTAGAAAGATTCAGGATTTTTAAAGACTTTTTATATAACTGTCTTAAAACTGATCTTCAATGCCTGTTTGATTGCTAAGTTGTAAACTTTATTTTTAATTGAATCCTTTCTATGGTACAATACAAAGCAAAGCTGTGAAACTCATGGACACCAACTGACATCTGTGTGGGTTTGACTGATCACATGCTTCAGTGCAAAGTTTAAATACCAGCAAAGGGGATTCCTCCTTTTTTGGCCACGTCTGAAAACTGCAATTCTTACCAGAGACTGAACACTCAGGACAATATTCTCCAATGAAGAAACAATCTTTGCCAGTGCTTAACAGACAGGAACGTGTTGGTAGCACACAATAGTGGAGGACTGCAGAGTAGCTGGCACTAAATAGGCAGATCATGCTAATATCCCTTATGGTGCTGTATGTGATGTTCTGAAAGCTTCTCATGAGTCCATAAAAAGGAAATACTATCCGTAGACTGGAGCATCAAGATGGAGCAGTATTTAGAAAGTCTAAAGGAGATCAAAACTGTGCGTTTAATAGGACAACAATCTTTATTGGCAGATAAGCACACTGTCATGATCTAGCTTGTCACTGTAAAGCACCCTGCATGAAATCACTCTACATTGTGATTAACATTTAGCACTGTACGGTATCAGTTTAGCACATTTTAAATAGTTTGGAAATTGGTGTGTTGGAATTGGGTAATTATAATAACATAGGAGTTTCTGGTGAGTTCTTGCAGGAATCTGTTCACCAGGCCTAAGCTATTTGATTTATTTATTAATCACCTGAGAGGAAGTCTAAGATAATTGCTAGTAAAGCCTGCTGCTGTCACAAATGTTGTTGACATTGTAAGTAATAAGAACAGATTAGTTCTGTAAAGCAATTTGGATTGCTGGGTAAAATAAACTAATTAAAAATATATAATTTCAGCACTGGTAAAGTCAGGGTCATACATGTAGGAGCAAAGAACATGTGTCTGGTTTACAGACTGAAAACTGTGACCAGTAACCCTGGAAAAGGACTGTTGGGTTGTGATGGCTAACCAGCTGAACATGAGCCCATCTGTAATACCATGGCTGACAGAGAGCAGGTACCATCCACCAATATACTGACATGTCAGTATTATGTAGGAGTCTTAATACCTAGAAATGCCGAAAGGGTGAGGCTGCGGCTGGAATAGCATGCCCAGTTCTACATTTCAAAATGGGAAGAAAACTTGTAAGGCTCAGAACAAATCTATGGGAGCAATACAGTACCTGGAAAAAAAATACCCTATGCAGCAAGGCACACAAAGCTAAGAGTATTTAGTCAGCAAAGAAAAAAGGGATTTGGTTAGTCTGTAATCTACATAGTGAAGGAATTTCTCATAGCAGCAGGTTCACAACCCAGCAGAAAGTATGAGCAGTAGGATACAACAGCAAGCTCAAACTAGACAAAATCAGGATTGAACTAAGGGGCCAAATTTTAAGTACTGAGCAATTAACTACTGAGAAAACTACCAATGGGCAAGGGAGATGGAGATGTTTAAGACCGAATGTTTTCCTGTGAAATATGCTTTGGCTTACCTGCAAGTTAAGGCTCAGTGTAGAAATCAGCAGGTGTAGTCTGTGCAGGGGTTTAGGCCAGACAATCTTAGTAGTTCCCTCCATCCCTAAAAGTCTGCTTGTCAAAAGCATGCACCTAAACAGAGGAACCAGGCTCTTGGGCTTCTAACTCAGCTGCAGGGTCTGAAATCCATCCGTTGAGAACAAATTTAAGACCAAAGTTCTGCTCCTAGATTATTAAGTTTTTTATGGGGAAAGAAGGTGAGACAGAGGTCTGTTTACTTTTGTCTTACAGGACATTGAGGTGCAGGAGACGCTAGAAATAATTACAACAAAATGTCACACTGTAAACATTATAGCAATACTGATTTTGCTAAAATTAGCCTGATCAGACCAGTCTAATGAGATTTTTGTATTTCTAGTCTTCAGTGAGGAATGAAAACCTATTTATTTTCAGAAATGTAATTTATATATATATATATAAAAGTACATACTGGAGCAATCATTTCTAATCCAGCAGAAAGCATGAGTATAACAGGAAACTAAGCCCTTGAAATATCAAGTATACCTGAATTATAATTTAGTAGCAAGTCTTATCTTGCTTAAATTGAGCTGGGTCAGGATTAGATGTCTAGCCTGTGTGTACTGGGTTTCTTTTACACTGGGATTCTAGTTGGAGAGATGTAGTGCCCCAGTGACTGTACTGGCAGTGTGGTTGCTGGGAATTTCCAGAGGTGCTCAGGAGTTAAACTAAACATAGATGTTTTTATTTAATTAAAAAATCTACTCAAATTAAATGTATTAAAAATTAAACTGAAATCAGATATAAAACAATGGTAACTAACCTCTATTAAAGCTTAAATTTTCTCAGCATTATTTCAGTATATTAGAAAGATTCTCCTACTCAGTGGCTTAAACAAAGCTACTTGGGGAATTAGTAGAAAACCATTACATTTTTAAGGTCAGCATAGACTTTATTAAAATAATGAATATGTCTTCTAATCCAGAAATGTATTACTTTTCTTGTCTTTACTGTGGTGTTGATATTGGGTTTTGTACTTCTTCGAATGCTTTACTATATAGAAAAGTCTCTGTTTTCTTTGATGTTTGTTTTAGCTGAACTAGCAGGTACAGCAAATATTTTTGTCATTAGCATTGCTCATGCAAAATTCAGAAATGGATCGAAGGCTGAAAATGCAGGATTGTTTTCTCTTCTAGTCTATGAATAAAAAATGTGGAGAAGATATCATGGACAAAATCCTAATGGTGAGGGGTCAGATTTCCAAAGATATTTTGGTGCCTGGAGATGGAGACAGATGACCAGCGGGAGTTTCAAAGTCCCTCCTACAGATTAAATGTCTAACTCCTATTGACTTCAGGGGAAATGAGGCACTATCCCCTACACACACTTCCAATAATCTCACTGGCCAATTATCTGCATGCTAGACATCTAACTATTAGCTTCTGGAGACAGGAAATAATCTCTCAGTTCACGAAATAATGTATCCACTTTGTTAATTTAGTAATCTGGCTAGTTTTAAATATGTTTCTTTTTTATAAGGAAAAACCCCTAATGTTTTATGTTTAAGACAGTTAAATACAATTAATTAAACCAGTTCTAAACTGATTTTTAGTTTTCACCCGAATGCATTTTGATACAAACCCAAAATAAAATAATCATTTAGAAAAGTCTTTTGTCATTTTCTGAGATAATATGAAAGCATCTGAACAAATCACAGCAATTCTCATATTCTCACTGTGTCTATTTATATGATAAAGTAAAACAGATATTTAAATGTGTCAAATATATATTGCAAATATGGTTGCAAATCAGCTTGTGTACAAGTTACCAAGTACAAATCAAAGCAAAAATAAAATCAGCTATTTAAATTAAGGTTTTCTTCTCACTGTTTTTATTACTGATTAAAATTGGAAATTTAAATTACTATGAGTAGGTAAAGACTAACAAAGATCTGTAAGATACATTCCTGTGAAATACAGTCACAATCTCTTAAATCTGTTCTTTCTAGAATCACGAGAAATGTTGCACCTTGTTCTGCTGTTTATTGACCCAGATTTATGAAGATTTGTGTGTCTTAATCGATGCAAACATAACACGATATAAGTGACCTGTTCTCTGAGTTTATGATTACCCTCAGTTCTGTTGCCAGCATATCACAGGCAATATTTGCCAGTAATAACCCGTAATATTCAGAGCTTTTAATTTCTGTGTAACACTTCCCAAGTAACAGCTGATCCCTTTGAATGTTTGAGTTCGATTTGTTGATTTTCAGAACCCTCAACACATTCCTCCTCTGCTTCTATCCGGCAAATAAAATAAAATAAAACACTCTGCTGTTAGAAAAGGGAAGAACACAGCCCAAATCTTGTACCATCAATTGAAATGGGCATGTACATGACACAGCTTGAATGTATTAACCTTATGCTCTACAAATGCTTTGCTTAAAATGTGCAGGGAATGAAGTAGATGAAGTCATAATGGAGAATAATTGATGAAAAATAACATCATCTTCTTTTCACTGACATTCAGGCCAAAATGCTTTGACTCTTTGTTTTCTAAATCTTGCTGCATCTTGCTAAGAAAGCCAGGAGGGGTGTGGGTGGACAGAGAGCTAATTTTTCTTACTGAGTACATGAATAAAAAAAGACTTGTGTGCATAACTTTTTTGCACCGCTTGGAAAATTGCCTCCTACTGCATTTCTCTGAGGCTGGAAGAATAACCTTTATATGTCTAAGGGTTATAAAAGTCCTAAAGTAAACATTTAATGGTATGGAAACAATAATGTGACATCACTCTAGTAAATGCAGATTTGTGCTGTGTAGCTTGTTTTACAATAATGGTGTTACTTAGTCATTTATTGGTCTTGTGAGGAGCTGGAAAGAAGGGGGAAAAAACTAAACCAAACGAAGCCAAATAGGTGCACTTAGGGGAACTGAGAGTTGAGAATTATACTCAGTTTTACTATACAAACATGCAGCTGAATATGATAGGGTTTGCTGGCTTGGTCTCCTCCATATAAACTTTGGGTTTATGTATA
The DNA here is from genome assembly GCF_018691265.1 of Tyto alba. NCBI lineage: Eukaryota > Metazoa > Chordata > Aves > Strigiformes > Tytonidae > Tyto > Tyto alba. The sequence goes on along the minus strand of NW_024881318.1, from coordinate 29,584,605 downwards.
AATACATGAGTGTTTATTTACCCTAAACTATTTAATTAGAACCAGTGGCTGACTCCAGAATTTGCTAACTACTTTTAGTTAATTACAAACTCCTTGATGAGCCTCCTTTGCCCTCCAACAATCCCTATTCCTTCTGCACAGGGGAGCCTGTGGACCACGTAAAGGCCCTTTAGGCTTTCTCTCTGTGTTAACAAAAGAGCAAGAGGGACTTTAAAACTTTCCTCATGGGCAGCAAAGACCTGCTAGATACTTGGCACCTTCCATTAATTCTCATTTTAATTCCATGTTGCATCACCCTGAAAGTGGAGGCAAGAGAGCCCAAGGAGGCCTAGCCAGATTCCTGAGAGTTTGAAATATCTGAAGGAAGAAAGGGAGACCCGACTCTGTCCTGCACACAAGCACAGGGCAGAGCAAAGCTTAAGCTGCAAGTCCTCTTCATTGCCCAGCAGCCCCCAGCATAATGAAAACTAGGTCTTTTTCCCCTAGAAAGAGCTGTTCATGCATTGACAGCCTTTCCCAAGGTTTCTTGCAAACAGGTTTCCATACCCCTGGCATGCCACCATGCTCAGGTGCGGGCTAGTCCACATCACCATGGCATTACTGGGATGTGAGATGAACTGGCTCAGGGAAACAGATGGACCTGTACCTCCTGGGGTCTCCCCTGTGGGCTCGTGAGGGTCTCTGCTTCAAGAACTAGTGTTACTGTTGATACACCAGTGCTGTATGTACCGAGGGATGATCTTCCCTCCCTCAGCTCCCAGGCACTGGCTATGAGACATGGCACAAATGGAACATAATGGTTTCTCTCTCATTTTAAGATAAGAGAGCTACAACTCAAATTTTCTTTCCCTTGTCTCTCTGGAAAGCTTATATGTTAAGAGCACTCGTATAAAGTTGCTGGAATACAAAGTACATATTATTTATTATTTTCATGCTCGCAACAGTTTGGCAGAAGACAAGAGGAGATGACATTTGAAGGGAATATAGGAAAGAGAAGAGGTACATTAAAAGATCATGAGGAACACTTTGTCAGCTAGTTCCTGTCTGTACACTGCCTTGATTAAATGAAATGCATGTGTACATTTATTCCATACCAGCAATAAATGATGGTGATACATAAAGGTTTTACAAGTACATCTTGAAGATAAATTAACTACTCAGAGGTGGAGATGTGAGCAATGATATAAACTATGTGCTTCACTGTCACCTGTTTTTCACCTTCCACTTGTGTTTCATGGAAAATGGCTATTGAAACGGTTTGAAAATATTTTTACAGCATTTGATTTGGAATTTTTTACCCCTCCACCTGCCCAGCACAAGATGTTAATGAATGCAAGTTCAGCCAAAAAGGGAATAAGGTTAGTGTCTTATCTGGCTCGTAAAAGCTTCCTACCACAATATAAATGTCTTAAGAATTTCAATGATTAGAAACTAATATTATGCCCTTTTGGAAAGAATTTGAAAGAGGAGAAGCACCTGATGCAGATCACTAAGATAACTTCTTCTAAAAGTGTTGGATTCTTCATCTGTTCTATATTGGGGATCCCCAAGCCACTAGGTATCTTTGGGTGAGGGGTCCTTGCAAAAAGAGAGAAAAAAAGAAATCACTGTGATAAAGCTTGAGAGGTGGAGAGGTAACAGCAGGCAGGCTCCTAGGGACAGATCCTTCTTTGGAGTAAATTGCTGTAGCTCTTCTGGAGTTATGACAATTTAGACCAACAAAGAGCTCCCCTTTGAGCTCTATACTTGTCCTGTTGGGAATTAGACTAGACCATTTCAACACATATATTGGAGGAGATGTACAATCTTTGCTTCTATTTATAAAGAGTAAAAAGAGGCAATCTCTTCAAATTGTGGGAGTTTATCTTGAAGTTTATATGATATTCTTTCATAAATTGCTGTTGTAGCAAGAGATTGAAGCCATTTATCAGCAGGTATTGGAGATGTTACAATGATGCATTATGATACATTTAGCTACCAATATTTAGCTATCAATATGATACATTTATCATCAATATCTAGCCAATATTACCAATGATTTAGCAGGAGAGGTTAGATGAAAATACTCTGATGTATCATTAGGGAGACAGAGTGTCTGGAATGAAAGACTCCAGTATCATTTATATTTCTTGTGTTACTCTGTCCCAAAATTGCATCACGGCAGATCAAGGGGATTTTTTAGAGTGTCTTCCCTTTACAAGTAGGTGGTTTTGCCTTCTTACACAAAGGTCTGCACAGCTCTGAGTCCTCAAATTACACACATCCAGGTGACAGATTTTGGCATAGATGTTTGAAGATTAAGAAATTCACAACAGAATATAAAAGACTGGGATTTGAACATCAACAGCCTCTGCTCATCTGCTTGTGTTGCTGATCATCATCACACAAAGGGAGCTAAATGCTTCAGGTTTGTATTTTGGGGGTTTTGTTTCTTTTTGCCAAACTATTTGCAAAAAACATCAATGACCATAAAAGCAAGTTAGTAAATAAATTAGAACCCCAAATCCTGAGTATAAAGCACAGGCTGGAAAGAAGTGTCTGAATACGCTGGATAAACCGGACTTGTGAAGTCTGCCTGTCATCTGAGAAGTAATTTCTCTCACAAGTCGGTGGTGATCCAGTGGAACTGCAATGTCATAGAATTATAGAATCGCAGAATGGTTTGTGTTGGAAGGGACATTTAAAGGTCATCTAGTCCAACCTCTCTGCAATAAGCAGGGATGTCTTCAACTAGATTAGGTTGCTCAAAGCTTTGTCCAACCTGATCTTGAATGTTTCCAGGAAGGGGATATCTGCCCTTCCAAATCCTCTTTCACATTTTTCACAGCATTTTAACTCACAGGTGAGTAGGAAGCTACTAAGGATAGCTAGCTATCCATGAGCCCATTGTTTTTGTAACTGAATATTAGATAGCAAAAAGTAGGCAGCCATGGGGAGAAGATTCAAATAAGCACTCCTGAGCTCTGGAAATGAACCCTTCAGTTTAGCAAGGACAGGCACAGGAAGAAATATCAAGTGAAGTCTCAACACTGTGTACACACACTGAAACTGCAGGAAGATACGTGGCAGTTGGTCCAGCTGAGGCTCACTGAAGACAGTGAAAACATTCTTGTTCACATTAATGCTTGTCCCTAACAGTCATTCATAAAACATCCACTTGACAAGATTACACATCACCATGATTCCCGAAAGAGCAACTCTGAAATATTTTTTCCTATAATGTATTTTCAAGTAATCATGCTGAGGAGAAAAAAACATGTTTTCACTAATGTGCTCCAAAATCCCAGTTTAGTCCCAAAGTCTCTGATTGCCTCACTTTGATTACATGAAGTTTTATTAATGAAAAATATATTGACAGTAAGTTTCTGTGGTGCTGATATCTATTCAGACACACAAGTCTCAAAAAGACTATGAAAATCTCAGAATGACGTGACAAAACTAGCTGAATAAGCAACATGAAAGTTGATGAAATAAATCATAAAAATATAAGGATGAAGCATCCTTGTATGTAGCTCAGTGAAGTCCTAAACTTGAAAACGGCTGTGCTTGACAAAAGCAGGCAAGATGTTTGGATGTATCTGAAATTGGATGATAAGGCAGAAAATAAAATGTCATTGTATTTTACAGCATTATGAATACTTTACCTTCTCTGGAATACTGTGCTCAGTTCTGTTCACTGAATCTAAAAGGGATGTTTGCAGAATTAGGCTATGTCTATACTGCACCAGGCAAGAGATCAGAAGACAGTCCAGAGTACTCCCTGTCGAGTTCCACCTATCCATGTTGCCATATCTGTAATGTTGAAAGGACAACTCATATGCAAACAGCCTACCTATACAATCTGCACCTGCGGTACAGAAGACTGAATCAGGGACCACAGCAGTTGATTTCTCTGCCCAGACTCAGCCAGATAATACCACTGTGCTGGGATGTGTGGCAGTGGGCCAGGCTGAGCCCTCTGTGTTCACCACACCAAAGGTAGGATGGGCTGCAGCTGAATCTCACCACACACCCTTACGGAAGTCCAGTCTTACATCCAAACAATGGCAGGGTGAAGTAGGTTGGACTTGAGCTCAAGATTGGACACGGGATCAACATGTAGTATTAGAATGGCCCCAGAAGACCTGGAGAATGAAAATCGTTAGAAGGGAGGGGAGATAGTTGGCAGCATGAACTCACATGCAGAGAAAGGCTCGAGAGATTTGGGTTTATTTTCTGTGAAAAAGGACACCAGTAACAGAGGATGTGATAAAATCTTAAAATAAAAAATAGCCAGTAGAAGACAATTCCCTCTGTTGTATAACACAAGTGGTACAGGACAGTGAAACAAGAAGACAGCAGATTCAAAATGGTGAAGGGTTTGTTTTCATCTGGTAATTATCTAAGCAGTCAAAGTCAGTGGATATCAGTGAAAGCCAGAGCAGCAGTTTTCAGAGGAAGAGTTAGCCCCTGCCATGAAAAACTGAATGCTATGTATTAATTCCAAAGAGTATTGGAAGAGATGTAAAGGCTGAGCTTTGACAATTAAGCCAGTCTCCAGATATTGAGTTAATCTATGAATGACTTTCATGTGAGACACATGAGTTCACATCTTCCTTCTGTTCATACTACCTTCTGAAGCAGATGCCACTATGGAGAGGAGACCCTGGCCTAGACTGATGTTCATGAGGATAACCATTGCAGTGCTTATCTCCAACTTTAAAATGACATTTATTTAAGACTTTGGAAAGGAGTGAAAGTTTAGTGATAGTTTGGAAACAGAGGACAAATTGTGGTAGCTGAACATTATCAGTGCTGAAGAAAAGTGACTAGAAGGAGGTTTAATCAGGATTTATTATGTATACTTGCTAAGTACCAGTATTTAGAGCAACACCAGTTCACCATAGAGACTGGAGGTCCAATTCTTTAAACCTTTATTTAAGCAAAGAAGCATTTTGTGCCACCAGGGACTGATCCCACAGATAAACATTATCGAATCAGGCCAAAAAGCCTCATGTAACATTTTTTGTTGACCTGACATTTGATAGAGGAACGTATTGATGAAATGGCAAGGATCGTTCTTCTTATGCTGGGTTAAAAATTCCCATAATCGGAAACTAAGCAAGGGTGATGCAATAGGTGCCAGAAAGTATACTCTGGGAGTATGCTGTGACTTCATTGCACTTGCATCCTGGGCTCTCATTAAAAGAAAGGCTGGGGAACAGCAGTGACCTGGATTTGTGATACAGTCAGGGTGTGAGCCCACGAAGTGTCTTCAGGTGTCCCATCTTTCCACTGAAGATCAAACCTAAGATACTAAATGGATGCTTTCAACCATGGAGGAGGCTGTGTGCCAAGATGAAAGTCACCATCCACGTGGCATTAACAGAACAAAATTAATTGTTTGACATTCTCTCACAATACCTTTGGTTTTGAGTTAAGAAAAGGACTGACATTATTTTAAGAGAACTTCTGATCAGATTAAATTGTTGGTAGTGTAATTGGAAAAGTGCTAATGAAAAGGAAGAGGCAAAAAAGAACAACAGGTCCTCAGAGAGCTGCATGCTAGCATTTAGTTAGAAAAATTTAAATCAGTAATGAACAATTCAGGCTTACTGCACACATCTCTAAAAGATGTATTAAAACATCACACTCTACAGTGTGAATTATTTTCTGTTACAAGGCAAAATAAAATCATGTCTGCATTCTGTTTTTTAAAGTAGAATTAACCCAAATACTTACAGTGACATATATGTTATTTGGGATTTTTCTAACAGATAATTTTCTACCATTTTCTATATTCTTAATATACAAACAATGCTTGGTTAAATTCTGTCATGGAGAGTAAGTGTACCATGCTAGAGCACAGCTATATCACTACCTTCTCCTCAAAGAGTAGGGTAACCATTTGTGTGAACTGCGGGATCTAAACCAGCTAAATACCATTGATACAGATGGAGTTTAGTCAGATTTAAATCTGTGTTGTGTAAAATTCACGACTTTCTACTTTTAAGATTTTCTTCCCCTTTCCCTCAGTACAGAAGAGGATACACATTCAATTTTAGTAAAATAATCTTTTGGTACATCTACAGGGACCATTTCTGATATAGAATTAAATTGTGGTGCAGGCAGAATCTTTATTACATTTACATGACCCCATAAAGATAACTTTAATAGTTCCCCATAGAGCAAAACCCTCCTTAATTTTTTTAATTATTTCCCCCCAGTTATGCTTAGCTATGTCTTCTAATTCAGTATTGATCTTGATACTGAGGTCTGTCAAATACTTAGCAATCTACTTAAATCCCCATTGGGGAAAAATGTTTGAGAGACAGGCCCTAGACAGAGCTGATGTTTTAGGCTTGCACCAATAATTCTAACCAGAAATTCTTATTTTCTGCCTGCCTTTCTTCTAGTATGCTGGTAAATGAATTAGTATTATGTTAAGAAATAAAGAGGAATTGAGCATGATTTCTGTCTAGAGCTTCTAAAATTACTTCATATGAATTGGCTTCTGAGTCTATAACTAGTAATAGAGGTGATAGACGCCACAGCCCCCCAAAAGAGGGACTCACAAGGAAGGATCCCATCCCACTTCACCTGGCTTGGTTGGATCTCAGTGAACACAGATCCCTAGCAAAACAGAAATTAAGCATTTTGCATAACTGATGAACCAATAATCTCACCTCATGCCTGAAATTCCCAGATGTACCTGAGGCAGCTTTTTAAATTGCATCAGGAATGCATTTTCAAAGCAAACTTTCTGACCATGACCACTTGCCTTGCTTCATGTTGCAGGGTGGTCATGAAGTGCACAGAATGGATTCTATGGACACCAGAAGATGGACTCAAATTGCTAACAAGCATTCAGTCTACATGAGTCCAGGATGTCCTCATCCTTAAAGTCCGTTTAGTGTGGAAACAGGTTCAACACTGACTGTTTTGTCCCTCATATGCATTCTCACTTCACTGCTTGTTGATGTAAATGTATCTTTAGAGATTAAGTCTTCCATGAGATATTCTTGGTGTTTGTTTGATAGTTAGAGTAAGTAGTTCTAATCCAAGTCAAAATCCAAGTGCATTCTGCCATCCACTCTCCTATCCCACCGCTCATCCTATCCATGGTATCTCCATGTGCACAGCAACAAATATCCCAAAGAGAGATACAAATTTATCCAATTCTCTTAAACTGAGCTTTTGATATTCTGATCTGGAAATTAGGTAATGATGTAAGTGAGAACATGATCCTATGGAAAAAATAGTAAGCTGTTTGGCCATACATTATCAGCTAAATCAGAGGTATAAACAGAAGATCTAGATTCTTGTTTGTTTTTCATACTGCATGTGTTGCTGTGTAAGTATTTCAGATACACTCCTGAGCCCTCTGTGCTTCTAAGAGCAGTACAAATCTTCCCACTAGCTTTGCCACACTCAGGCAATGACATGCCAACCCTTGACTCAACTACCACAATCCTGTTGGTATCCCCACCCTCCACTGATTCTAGTTTAAAACTCTCTCAATCAGTCCCAACAGCTTATGCCCTAAGATGTGTTTTCCCCATCAGGACAGGTGGATCCCATCAGGCACCATTCCTGTCATGCCATGCCAATCTAGGATACTTTTTGCAGTTCTTTAATCCTACAGTTCAATGGGCCATTCACACTCATGTACCCATACCTTATTTAAACCTGTAATGTCTGTATTATGGAGACTGTGTTCATATGACCCTTACCTACTTTAGCCCAGTCCTTCCTCACTCAAGACAAAACACCAGCTTGGCAGTGTTTACAATAATTTATCTATATTGTGTTAATCTGTTTCCATTTTGTACAAACTGTCCAGAGAGAAATCTCCTCACATGCTTAAAGCTGGAATATTTGTGATTTTCAAAATATGCATGTATTGTGCTGCAAGTAAAAATTCATCTACCAGCTGACAACAGAGCAGAATTAAATATGGGATTGGTATTTCCCACACAGATTCAATTTTGCTATTTATTTTTCATCTTCCCTTGAATGAGTACATCTAATATCAAACGAAAAAAAAAATGGAGCCATGTGCCCCAAACAATAGTTTAGGCTAGTCTATTTATTTCTTAAATCACATGGAGAAAGTATTTGGAAGAAAAAGATATCACAGACTGTAAATTACTGTGAAGGAGGAATTAAAAGACCTCAAGAGGAGGACGCAAGTGATTAATTTATATTTAACATTAAATAATACGATCTTGGCATCAGCAAACATTAAAAGCTATGACTAATACTAATTCCTTTCTATATTATGAATACTGTTGGTTTTGAATGAAGAGCATGAAAAAGCAATTACAATCTCTTTCCAAGTGACAAAAATGCACCATCTGGTAAAAAAGGTACCATGAACATGGTTTTACATTGGAGGGTAGGTATACAAACTCTCGTGTGACACAAATAAAGATGGTGGGACACCCTTCATGTGAGGTCAGTTGCAGACCAGAGCTTGGGAGGGTTAGTTTTCATAAAGCAGTTGTAAGGAAGCATGAGTCTGCAGCACAAATGCCATAAATGAAACTCCACCTGTAGATCTTTATAAGATTCCATGCCCTGTGTTTATACCTTATGCAAAAATTCCTGTTAAAATAAAATATATGTTTGACTATACTGAGACCTCAGTAAATATCACTTCCCAACAGAAACTCTTCCTTCTTTCTCTCTGTTCAGAAAAATGGAAATTTTACACAAGAACTACAGAGCAAGTCACTGTCTGTACGGTAAAATAATCCTTTTTTTTGACAGTTTCTGTAAGTAGGTGAGTCTGCATGCACAACAATGAAAAAAATATTCCCAACAGAAGTCTAAACATTTCTTTTTATAGGAAGTAAGGGATTTTCACCATTTCTGTTTGCTGTAAATCAGTACCCCTGCATGCATGCACATCTTGCCCTTACATTCTGAACAATTCAGGAAGAACTTTTTATCTATAATTGGAACACTCTCCTCCTTATTTGAATTATGTAAACAAACAGCTTCTAGTATCACTTTTCTTCTCTTCATTTGGGACGACAGCTATTGAAATCAAGAAAAATAATATCAGCTGAAAGTTTCAATTTAGCAAACAAGTCATTACTTAAATGAAAAAAGAGCTTCCCACATTTGAACTCTACCACTGGATCAACCGAAGTCCACTTGAATATATGTAGCTACAGAAATCAGAGAGAAGACCCATGTGAATGGACTTATGCATGTACCTAAGCAGGATTGAAACATCCCTGAAATGTGTTTTCCTGAAGTCACGTATAACTATGAGTATCAGAAAACCTCTCTTTCTCATTGATATTTATATTTTTAGGAAAATGTGATTAAACTATCTGGGAACATAAACAGAGCATTACTGCAGGTCTTGTTAAGGTAAAGGCAGGCCTAGATAAGAATCTTCTAATTAATTCATTCCCCAGCTCCATTGTGACAGACTGGCCATACAGCAGATTTCCTATTCCCAAACTGCTACCCTTGTGATGCTTTTTGTGAAAAGCCATCAGAAAGCACTGGCTGATTATTCCACAAAGTGCTGCCTTTGATGCAATTTTACCTGGCATTGGACAATGAATTCCTGTTGTCTACTGCACCTCTGCAGCCAATTTGGCTTAGCTGTATTGAACTTTGTTATTTCATTTGTAAAAAGAGGGTAAGAACATCTACTTACAACATGTACTTACCTTTTCAGCCTTCCCTGCACCTTAAATTACAGTTAGTCAGAGGAATGATCCAGAATGTAGCTATTTCTGTTTTCAAAAATCTGGGACGATGAAGGAATGTTATCATCTTCAAATGTGTAAAACAAACAGTGCCAAAGGACACTGCTTAACAGGGTCTGCAAAATTCCATAGAGATTATTTGGGGTTGTTTCATCCTATGGAAATCTATAGTGATTTTATTGTATCTCAGTACTTGGCAGTATTTTTTTCACATACCACTTGAAACTTCAAAAAATGGCCACAGGAATGATAGTATATGTGTTTTGATCACAAAGTCTTGCTCAAGAAAGTTGATTTGTGTGCTCCTTGGTATGAGGAAAGCTTGGAGATATAAGAATGGCATTAGAGGAAGGAACACAGGGTGCATACAGACAGATAGACTTCTCCCAAAGGATGGCATGACTGTTCAGCCAGGAGAGGAGGTTTTAGACTTGTGCTACTTACTCATTTCATGGTTTCTAGCACAGGAAGATTTACAGAGCTAGTTATACCATCACCTCCAAGAACTGGTTATTTGTATTATTAGTTCTCTAGGCAATGGGATGAAATCACGGTCAGGGAAATCATGCAAAAAATGGTCAGATATTTCTCTAGTACCTTGTATTTTCTGTCTATGGATGTTTCTAAGATAATCACGCTTTGTTGTAATCAAGGCAGTTTACAGCAGCTCTTTCCACTTTATGAACTCACTCAGTAACTTTCCAATTCCTATATAAATATCACACTTCTCATTGGTACTGTATACAAAACGCACACTCCCTGAAAAGGACTTGGTATAATAGAAATCCAGACATATGAGCAAATTCAGTCATGCTACTGTGCCCATAAAGAAATAAGAGCTGATGACCTTTTTGGTTTTGCTGTCACCAAGATGCTGTCAGCTGTTCAGACTTCTTTAAGCTTAAAGGCATAACTCACCTGTTCAGCATTATTCAGGAATTTAGCAAAATATTTAACTTTCTCTGTTAACAAACATTTTGGTAATTTCTTCCTAAAATTTATCTGAAGACATCTAGAAGCTGAGTAATGGAAATATGTGTTTGGGAGAAAAACAATACCAAAGTAACTAGCCTAGATTATTGCAGAAATGTCATTTTGGGAGGAGTGTTTCAGCAGCTGTTGAAGTCAATGGCTCACCTCCAGTTTTGTCTCCCCTAGAAATGGATGCCAAAATGTAAACATGGAGACTGCTTCCTTTTTATTTTTCCTCAGTCCCCAGGTGTTTGGTGCATTTAAAAACCTAAATTGAAACACAACCATCCAAATGGGAAATGAAATTTACTGTTTGGCAGTCTTGAGATATAAATATGTGAAAAGTGAAAGTTTTAGAAGCTGTTCATCTTTTTTTTCACATAATCTGGACAGCGTGTAAGTCCAGTTCCATCGAGTAAATACATACACTTTCTTGAGTGCACAACATTTGAAAACAGCACAAGGGTAGAGGCAATAATGTCTCTCCCAAGCATCAGCAAGTAATGGTCCGACTCGTTTTTCTACTGAGATAAATAACAGAAATTTCACTGAATTCAGCAGGTGCAGGTAAAGGCTTTGAATTGTTTGCTGGTTTACATTGGCCTTAGTGGTCTGATTCTGATCCTACCCAAGAGATGAGATATTGATCTTCACTGAAACTCCCAGCAAAACTTCCCTGTCTTCTCTCAGTTCAGACCTCTGTTCAAGAGTAGTCTCACTGATTTTAGTAGAGTTACGTCAAAGTAAGGGAGAAACAGAACAGGGATGTTCATATCTGAAGTTATGCCTGATGAGTAAATGACACCTAAGATGCATAAGTTTTGCAGTCAAAAGTCTTCCTGAAAGCAGAAAAATACTTTTGGCCAGTGTATACACAGACAAAAGTGAAGCAGTTGCATGGATTTGGTGATGTGCCTCATTAGCTAGCGAATAATGCTGTTGCCCAGCTTTCAGAAACTGGGGTTGCTTCAAATTTTAGATAAAAATAATATGGTGCCAGAGTACATTTTTGAAGTATATCTTTCTTTTCCATTCAATATCTGTCAATAAATACAATTTATGTAGTGTGAAATCTGTATAAACACTTAATATTCTCTATTGCTCACTGTATCTCTTCTTGTTAGTACTCTACATGTTCCAGATATGAAAGAGACTTTCTCCTGGAGTTAAGTATAGATTCCAGAATTAGTTAAACCAGCTGTATAATAAATAGCCTTTATTTTATAACTTTGTTTATAGACAGTATGTTGTATTATATCTAATTATATTTTTATATTTATCTTTTAAATAAAATTGCAGTTACTTTGAAGTAAAAAATTAAACTAGTAAATATTAAAGTTTCATAAAAAACTCCAGACCCCACCTTATCACAGAAACTGACCAAACCCCAGATTACTATTACAGGTACTGTTACTAATTTCTAATTCTGTACAGACCTAATCAAATAATCTGGACATTAAACATCAGGAAGATTATGAATAAAAGCATAGCTTGAGCAAATAAAAGACACAAGGGCAAGAATAATCCTAATAAATAAAAGATGTGAACTTTTGTTAGAATGTCAGATTCTTGTAAAATATGCTGTGGAATTTTACTGGAAAATGTCAAGAAAGATGTATGCTTCCTACTCATGAAATGATACAGAGTGTTAAGCAAAAATTTTAAAATGTACTAGTTGGAGTCTTATAAAGATGGATATAGTTATATTAAAGGACAACTAGTGTTTATTAATGTCCTCTGGAATTGTATTTAGTTAACTAGCTTGTTGTTGCTGTGTAGATTTGTTTTTTTTGCTTTGTTGGTTGGGTTTTTAATTTTCACTGGTCCCAAATAGCTTGATCCTATTTGTATGGTGGTGACTGAGGTTATTGTAACAGGTTTCTACTTACTGTAAGTAGGAGCTGAGCTGGAACTGAAAGTGTACTCACTGATTGATTGCCTGTCTGCAGGCAGTGGACAGAATCTGTGTTTCTTTTCAAGTTCAGAAAGATTCACAAAACAAATCTAAAAGGTCTAATTTTTCCAATTAACACTGTAGAAGAAGGGTCTGCTTTTACTGAATTAATTGAAATACTGTAATGATACAGTTTTGAACTAGGTAACTTAAAGATAATATCAAATTCTGATCTTGGTTTTATTGGTGCAAATCTAAAAGCATTTAATTTATGTTCACAGAGTTGTTTCATTTAGATCAGGTGAGCTCACAAGCAGAACCATAGGAGCTAAAGGCAAAACAAATACATAATTGGAAGGTACAGTATAAATTGTATCTTTAATTCTAATTACTATAATCCACATCAGAATAACTGAAAACTGCACTAGTTTCTTGTTTGTTCTAATTACTTCTGATGTGTCTAACTGTAGCATGTATTGCTCTAAATAGCAATTTTGCATGTACCTTGGACCTAATTCTAATATCACAGATAGCTATCAGGCTCTGGATGTGTGCAATTCAGCACATCTAAAACAAATATAAAACAAAAAAAATATTAAAGGCTCCAGCCTGAGGTGCTGTCTTACTTTAACCTGAATAATGTTACAGAAAAACCTTTGAGATTAACTGCTGTTTGTTTTTATTAAATACAGTGGTTTTAATTCAGCCTGTTGAAGAGATGTAGCTAGGTATCTCTTCAGAGGGAAATTAGTTCAGTGCATGACAGCAATTCCTGGAATTCGATGAAATAGATATGGGAAAAAATACAGCTAAATGAAGCATGGGGGAAATCTGTATTTAAAAACTGTATAAGGATTAATTCTACAGGAAAACAAAATAATTAGTCAGTTTCAAATCTTTGTTTTTAAGTTGGGATCAATTGCTTGAAATAATTCCCCTTTAGCAGACTTCACTTAGGTAAAATTTTACACTTTTAATAAAATAAGGGAAAAAACCCCAAACAATAATATAACCTAATCTAAGAATATTATAGGTTATATTAATGAATAATGCTAAGTGTAGTGAAAATCCCAGCTTCAGTGGAACCATTGATAGACCAGGTTTCATACTGGACCAGTGATTTCTGTATTCAGGTCAAAATTCTCTGAAATGTTTTGGAGCCTTTGACTTAACACTGCTGAGCAAGGCCAATTGGATTTCTGACTTCTTTTACTTAAAAGAAAACATTAAAGAACCTGAAACATCAAAGTAAGGGCTTGATGCATCTCTGTATGAAGCCAGCCTTAAATGTAGTGAAATTATTCTGATATTGTACTAAACCAGGTCTGAACAACTACAGAAAGTTGCAACTTATGCTGCTCTGTAACAAAAAACTGTTCTGTTACACATTCTGCTTAAATAGCTTTTATGCTGGCTATTGTATTGGGATAGGAAGCCTCTAAAGGAGGTGAACTTTGCTTTTACATGCAACTGCATAACTCCTGTTGAAGCCAAATCAGCTTGTGAAGATCAATACAGGT
>NW_024881318.1:29550509-29565509 GCF_018691265.1 Tyto alba | reverse complement strand
TGCTAATTTACCAAACCACCTTTACAGGGAGGTCTTGATGGACACCACAAACTGTATTCATGCGGTAGCTAAGAGAAGGTGCTGTATTCCCCGAGCCGCCTCCCAGCTACCCGCAGAATGAGAAATGGAAAATTAGTGGAGATGTGTGCATGAAGGGAGCCGAGCAATTAGCAAGGAGCTGCCGCCGGCTCGGGAGAGAGGGGGTCGGGGCCAGGCGGGCAGGGACGCGGGCCGCCGCGCTGCCCGCCGCCAGCTGCGGGGCCGCGCTCCGCTCCGCGCCCCGCGCCCCGCGGACCCTCGGCTGCCGCGCTGGCTCCGCGGGGCGCGGAGTGCCGAGCCCCGACGGCGGAAAAGGGGGGACTCGCGGCTGTCTCGCCTCTCTCCCTTCTGGGTTTGGTGGGTTTTGTTTTGTTTGTTTTGGGTTTTTTTGTTTTGTTTTTTTTTTTTTTTTTTTTGGTTTGTTTGTTTGTTTTCTGAGGGTTTGGGGTTTTGTGGTTTTTTCTTTTTTTTTTTTTTTTTTTTTTTTTTTTTTTTTTTTTTGAGGCTCCCGGACCCTCTTTTTGGGGCGGGCTGCCCGTGGCCGCCCTCTCTCCCGGGTTTCTGTGCGTCCTTTATTTGGGGATGTGCCTGACGATTGTTGTTGCTTGTGTTATTAATTGCACCCGGGCCTTTCCTTGCTCTTTGCGGGAGCGCGGTCTAAATTGGCTCTAATAAATATTAGCCGCTAGATTAGGCGAGGTGAAGCTGGCACGGCGCTCTATTTTCGACCTGTAGCCTCTGCAAAGCCGCCAGTTCTGCGCCAGATTAGCCCCATCCATCCAGTGTCAATGGTTGTCTTGTTGAGAAAATCAGTGAGTAAACACGGCTGACAGAGAGGGGTATCAGCTGATTACTCATACAAATAGACTGCAAACTCCACCAGGAGAAGCTGTTTCCAGAGATGGGTTTCTCGCACTGACAGGGCTGCTTCTCCCAGGATCCCGTGTCCTGCTGTTCCCACTTTGTCCTCCATCAATCACACAATTGTGTCCGGGATGTTTTATAGAGTCACTTAATATCCCTGCCTTCATCTCTATTCACTTAGAGAATGATCTGCCATAAGGGCTAAAGGCTTTTGCAGGTTGGGACCGGAGACAAACCCGGGCCACAATGGCTCTGGTGGAAAACAGCTATTCATGACAGTGCCTGGCTTTCTGATGCTAATGGCACCGCCACGGGGTATTACAATAGCGGCCGGGCAGTGATTTAAATGTACTCCTGCCGCTATCCTGTAGTCCCGCGCATTAAATCACCCCTCGCGGATCAGATGCCAGTGGGCATGGGGGTGGGGAACTGGGGGGGGGGAAACTGCTCCGCAAGCCATCGCGGAGCAGCCTGCGAGGAGCGAAAGGCGACTCGGGGAAGGAGATGCGAGCCGAGACCTCCTTCGGAAACGGCCCGGGGCCACCCCGCGTTTGTGAAGCAGTACCCCCTCCCCCGGGGCGCGGGAAAAGCGTCGCAGCATCTCCCATGGGGACCAAACTTTGCACGGAGTCGTCCAAATCGTCGCCCCGCCCCTCAGGGCAGCTCCCCCCAAACCTGCAGGCCGACCGGTTGCAAAACTATATTTTAATTACGAATTTTAAAGACGAAAGAGTTACAAGGTATCACTGTTTAAGTGCCTCATCTACAAATTAGATTGCTACACAATTAATCAGAAAGTTAATTAATGAGCAAGTTACTAATTAGGACATTTAAAACCAGTGTTTATAGTGTCTTAGTTAAAAAAACCCTATGTAGCTAATTGGCCTATACACTGATTTCATAACTCATAGCCAAGGTTACAATACCACAGATGTATTATTATGTACAAACGGTAATTATGCCACTATTTTATTAAGCGCATTTTACCTGAATCAATTTTACTAGCATTTTTAACATTTAAGTTTCCTTACTGCAAACGGACTAGAGGCAGGGCGCTACAAACGCAGCCGCGGCTCGCCTTCCGACGGTACGAGGGACGCGGGGTCAGGCGTTTTAGGAGAGCCCATTTGCAAGTGGGCACGTACGCGTCGCGCCTTGGCGGGGGGGAGGGTGGCGTGGGTGGGCTCCCCCCCCGCGCCGTGGCGGGAGCGGAGCTGGGAGGGGGGCAGCCCGCGGTGCGGGGCCAGCTGCGGCCGGGGGGCGCGGACCCCGCTCCGCCCGCATCCGCCGCCGCACCCACGGCTCGGGTGGGGGGGCAGCTCCTCTTCCAGCACCCCCCCTTGCCGGCTCTTCCCCCCGCGACCACTGGGGAAGGTCACTCGCAGCCCGCCCTGAAGCTGGCAAGCACCAGGAAATGCGGGGTGCGGGAGGGGGAACCTGTCCTCGGCTCACCCCGCGGTAGCCCGGCCTGGCCGGGGCGGGGGGACGCGGGGGGAAGCCTGCATGGAGTGGCGAGCTCCCTTCCACCCGGCGAGCCCCCCCCGCCCGCCCCCGGCAGCATGGCCGGGAGCGGGTGCCCCGGCCCCCGCGTGTCCCGGCGGCGCGGCCGGGCTCGGGGTCAGGGCCTCTCTCGGGCGGCTGCGTGGGGCTGCGGTAATGCGCAAAACTACTCTTTGTAATCTCCTTTTCAACAGTGAGGAGTACATATAGGTAATTTTAATGAAGAGGTTCCTGTACCACATTATTAGCAATAAATCTACACCATTCTTTGTTGGTTAAAATCATTATCATCATCATCGGTATCATTACTGAACTCATTATTCTTGTGTTACTATCAGAGTAGATTTATGATAACACCCACCATCACGCCTGAGTTAAAGAAGGTGTAAAGGTTTGATTAATAGCTGCTTTCACGTTTTAATACTCGACATTTTCTCACTTTTTTTTTTTTTTTTTTTTTTTTTTTTAAATAAATAAGGGGCATGATAATTACAGGAAGTAATTACTGGTTTTGTTATAAAGTATCTGATTAGGCCCACAGGAGCTTTACCTCAAGTAAAATATAAATAAATAAACTAGTGGACACAATAAGTTCTCCTAACGATGCAGTAAGGCAGACTTTGAGAACAATTAAGGTTTTGCTCAATCACAGCGACATTTTAGATTAGTAAGCGTTAACAGAAAGAAATACATACCCCCACCCCCGCAAAAAAAAAAAAAAAAGAAAAAAAAAAAAGAAAAAAAAAGCGTTTTATTTGAGGGGAATTAAACGGCGGTGGGAGCAGGAGAGAAGGACATGAAGAGGATGTCACCTTTCCACTCGCGCCCACCCTATTATTAAAAAAAAAAAAAAAAAGAAAAAAAAGAAGGGAAAATAAATAACCAAAAGGGAAGGAATGAAAACCTTAAAGAGAACCGTTCCGCGCCTCGGGCTTGGTGCGTGATTTTGCACGGGATGAACAGGCTGGATGCTACCAGGGTGTTACTGCGCTGCCTCCCGGGTGCCGGTTCGCCTTCCCCGGGGCGGGCGGCGGCGGGACCGGCCCCGGCCCCGGCCCCGGCGGGCGGCAGCGCCGCACTCGCTCTCCCTGAAAGGTTACACGGCGCTCTGCCTCGCTTTGTCTTCCCCGTGCCCTTTCCTGGCAAAAATGGAGACATCACATCCTTGCCCAGCCCCGGCTCAGTATTTATGAAGGTTTTCTGACAAATAGGCAGGCTGGCCACGCATGGGTGACTGCCTTCATTCCGCACTTGGCTTGTTTACATAGGACCAGCACCATTTCCACGGATTAAACAAATCACAGCGAGAAGGAGACATTTATAATCCGCCAACGAGGCCACAGGCAGTTAAAAAATGTGTGCGTGTGTGTGTATGCTGTGAGAAAGAAAAATAAATGTTCATGTCCAGGGAGCTGACCTTCTTCTTGGAGGGTAACTCAAGGGGTATAGATATAAATATAGGTTGTATATAATGTCTTACACGCAAGCCTAAAGTATGTATTTAATAATTATCCGTTATACCCAGTTATTGTGTACAAATGCATAGCATTAGTTTGCAGTTTATGCGGTCCTTTCACCCGGAGCCCCCCCGAGCTCCCAGAAGCTGCTACATAATCCCCCGGCTACACACAAAGCGACGCGCACACACCGCCACGCACCGGGGCTGCGCTTTGAGGCCGCGTCGGACGGCGGAGCGGGCACCCCGGCGCCCACGCGTGCTCGTGTGAGCACACGTGGGAGGGAAGCAGGAGGGCTGTGACACCAACCCCCCCCGTCTCTCTCCCCCCAAAGGCACAGCCCGCTGCTCACGGCGGGCCGGGGGAGCAGAGCCCGGTGCCTGGCGCGGGGAGGGTGTCCGGCCACCGGCGCCGTGGGGGAGGGCCCCGAGCTCGCCCCGGTCCCGGCGAGCGGCTCCCTCGGGCCGTGCCCGCAGAGGGGGGGCGGGGGGCACCCCACGGGCACGGCCGGACTCACCCCTCTGCTCCTATGTCACCCGGAAGCGTTATCAAAAAAAAAAAAAACAACCAAAAAACAAACAAAAAAAAACCCCACAAAAACAAAACCGGGGGGGGTGGGAGGGAGGGAAGGGAGAAATGAAATGATGTAGGAGCCGAAGGTATTTTTCAAAGTAAGAGCGTGCATTTTACGATCCCTCTCCCTCCATCTGCAGGAAGAGTGATGGTGCGGGGGAAGAAGCTATAACTGGAAATGTTGCCCTTTATCTTCTGTCAGCTCTCAGGACACTTGGCTGCTGCTGCTTCTCCGGCTGCTGCTGGGGTTTTTATGACACATGTCACCCACCTCGGGCAGCCGGAGCAGGAGAAGGAAATTCCCTACAAAATAGCAATGGTTTCGAAAAAAAGGATCGCAACAAAATATTGAATAAATTCCCTTTTAATTTATTTGATCATTCCACATTACGGGGCTATGAATTGCTCAAATTTGATAACAAGTACTCAATTCAACTCATTATGTAAGTTAAATTAGACTTCGATAAAATTTCAGTGGCGCGCAGTGGTTCCTAGAATGAAATGTAATTTGTGCAAGAATTTGTTGTATCTGTCACAAATATTTCCAATTAGCGACCGTAATTATTTGATAGTTTCTGCAATTATGGCTTAAACGGGTGAATTTGGGACTGTGGAGGACCCTAATTGGCCTAAATTTGATATTTTGCATATTTGCATAATGAGGAAATTGGTAGAAAATTGTGTTCATTCATTTGTGAAAAATCCTATGAATTTTATGAATTTGAAAGCTCTGTTTGTGCAGACTGTGACTTTGCTTGCTGATCCCTGAGGAGCTGACGCTGAATGCCTGAATGGGCAGCGCGCCAACTTCTCCACCCGGAGGAGAGGCGGGGGAGGGAAGGGAAGGAAGGGGAAAGGGGAGGGAGGGAAGGAGGGAGAGAGGGAGGGAGGGACGGAGGGGTGGTGGCCGGCCGGCCGGCAGCAGCCGGGAGCTGCCGTCGTCCCGAGCCCCCATCGCCGCGCCCGGGGCCGCCCCGTCACCCCTCCCCGGTCCCCCCCGACCGGGGGAAGGAGCAATCGCGGGGCGAGAGTCAGGGGGAAGGGGGGCGACGGACACGGGACTGGGATACTGATAAGTGTGCACTTGGTTAAATTAAATTGCCAAAGCCTCTCTTTTCAGTAAAAGTGTTTGATCTATTGCACTGTCAATTTAAAGTGTTTAAGGAGAAGCAAAAGCATAGATTTTAAGATGCTGGCCCAGCACCCATTCATCATGCATCAGGGACTTTAAGCCTCACGTTTTGCTGTAGTTAACATCTCAACTCTCTGACACGGGGATCCAGACCAGGGAACAGCTGGAGCTGGCGGGGCTCGGGGGGGCCAGGAGAGCCCCGCCGCCGGCCCACGTCGCTCGGGGCCCCCCTGGTGCCTCTGCCCCTCTCCGGTAGGTGTCTGGCACGTGGGTGCCACAGAGGGGAAGTTTGGGGTGCAGAGGAGGAGGGATGTAGCCCTGCTAACAGGAGGGGATGGCAGTAGGACATCCTCGCTTCATTGTCTTCCTGGACCACTGTCGGGGAGAGGCAGAGCGGTGGGTGGCAATAGTGGGAGATGCCATTCTTCCCGTGGCCTGCTTTTTTTTCTTTCTTTCCAGTCCGGCTTTAGGAAGATCCTGAAAGCCATCATATGGAGGGCTGTCCTTCTTCTCCACAGCTAGGGATCTCCTTTACCCCTGGTTTCTAGACCCTGGGCTTCACAGGCTGAGAAAAGCATCAGAGGCTCAACTAGGGATGTAATATATTCCCCTGAAGAGTTTTACACACTCCAGCTCTCGACTGTAACTTCGGTTGGTTAGCACTTTCCCCATCAACATGGACGTGTATAATGTGAAGATGTAACAGACTCTAAATGCTTAAGTGCTTTGTTTCACAGCACATTTTCAGTAAAGGTCAAAATAAATTCATCTCCCTTCACGCAGCATTTGTGTTTGGCTTCTAGAGCCATTTGCACAGGGCTTGGGGCAGAATCACCATCAAATAATAAAATGCACCCATGGGTCAACACAGGAACTAGCTTCCCACAGCCTTGTTCTGTGATGTGCTGAAGATGATGCCACGTGTGTCACACATCTCTATTTGACATCTGTTAGATGTCACTCTTATTGAACCACTGAACTCTTCCATGCCTCTACCTCATTGGCACTTTTGGGGGTGGAGGATGGCAGGGCCTAGAGGTCCTGGTTTGGAACAAACTGGGAATTTAACGAGAATGAAGGTGAGGGAGCTAAAGGGTTGAAGCTCTGAGTTTAAACATGTTCTGTAGAGATAGATTGACCCCACTCAAGACCGTTTTGAGGACATCTCCTGTGCTGTGTCCTGTGGAGACAGGTTGTGCTGGGCCAGTCTACCCTGATCTACTGTGGCTATTCTGTCCATTCCAAGCCATGTCCTAGACTTAGGGTTTAACCTGTTTTCCATTCCTTCAGATTTCATTTAGCTCCTTCATCCTCTCCCTTGGTGTTCCTTCCTCTTTTCACTTTTGCCTCATAGTTCTTCCACTCCCTTCCTTCCCCCCCCCCCCATGTTTTATTCTTCTCCAGAAATGTCCCTTTTCTTGTGAAAAATTCATATATATACTCTGGCTGGACCTGTGTTGCTTGAAGATCAAGCAACAAATCCAGCTGATTCCCAGAGGGCAGAATAGACCAGCAAGGATATTCGGATAAGCAGGAAACTCTGGACAGATTGCTGATTTCACCCAAAGGCAAGCTAGTTTGTACCAAAGCCCTGAAGCTATGCTGTGCTTGCACACAAAACCTGGTCAGTTTTGGACAAATGAAGAAAAAGGTGAGACTTCAATAATGATGCTGGTTGCAATGTGCATTAAGGACATGTAAGGCTTTAACCAGATTTCTTTTCCTCATGACAGGCATAGTTATTACTTGCCTTTGAAACAGTGTTTGGAAGAATCTCATTACATATACCTCCAATTAGCTCTCTAAGAAATGCATTTCTTAAAATAAACCCTTAGATACCACAGGTGCTGTGGGCTTCAGGGTGAGGTTGGAACAGCACTGCACAGGTGACCCTGGGATGCTAAAGATTGATTTGGATCTTTTCAGCTTTTGCCTCAACACAATGCTTCCAACACCTACAGTTTTATGAGTTTAGCACGTGTAAATGGTTACCATGGTTCATACATGGAAAGCTGACTTCCCACAGCCTGCACGGCCAGGTGCATGTCTATGTCACTTCTGCAGCAGGACCCCAGATTTCAGAAAGCCTCTTCTAGAGTAGAGGAGAGAAGACTGTAAAACAGTATGTAAAAAGAAACTTTAAAAAATGCTCCATTTCAGAAACAGCTGGGAAAGAGAGTCTAAAATCAGTAAAAGGTGCTTCTTCTTCCATGACATTTTTATTTCTAAGCTTTTAAAATATCATCATGTGGCTGCTGTACCATCTTCTGTTATTTATGTAACCACAGTTCTAGGGAACTGTTAACAAGTAAACTCTCGTGCAGATTACCAAGCAGGTAAAGATCATAGGAGTGATATAAATGTTTAGGAGGAATTGTTATGCTGCTGAAATTCACCACCTAAAACTGCAGTCATCTTCATCTCAAACAACATGGGAAGATGAACCTCATGTATGTATACTTGTATACAGATATTTGACACTCAAACTGAGAGCTGTTGCCAGATTTATTTTAGCTCTGATCCTACCCCTCAGGGCTAACCTGGGCTACAGGGATGCTGTGTGTGGAAGCAGGGCCAGAGTCCGATGTGGGGATGTGTGATGCAGACACACTGGGAGTCTCCTCCAAAGGCATTCTTCAACTAGGAGTCAAATTTGGAAACAGAGGATGGGAGACACGAAAAGGAAGAAAAGCCATTCCCTGATGGTTTGAACAGATCACGTATTAAAACACTCCTGTTATTTCTAATATAAAAACTTCATGTGCTCTGGTAGTACTGAACTACTGGTGCAAGAGGGAATGTAAATAGTGAATATACTTGCAGGATTAGATCCCTAGCAGACAACGACCACATAATGTGTTCATAACACTTGAATTTTAACAAAGAATAAGGCAAAGCAAATAAGAAAATAGGCCAAGAAAAAATCAACTATTTTTTACCCAGAAGAAAGCAACCCTTTCATCCAGTTTTCTCTTCCACCTCATCCAATAAAGCTGCAATTAAAATAAGCAAAGGTATTATGAATGGCATAGACATCAAGTCCAACATTCATACTTTAATAAATTTACGTTATGAAGTCAGTTATAAATATCTGAAGGAAAGGTCCTCTTTGAGTTGATACACACTTCATCTGTGTGAGAAGCCTTTTCTCTTTCCAGTGCTAGGAAGCACCATTTCTTGTGATACCAAAATTGAAGCTGAACTGCATTTCTAAGTCAAAGAAACACTCCACTTCAAACTAGAGCTCTTACTCCTGGATGAAAATGTATTTTTGTCTGAGATTTCCACATAGATCTGTTAAAACTAATTAAAATAAGGTACAATAAGAAAATGACCACCCACACCAAATCTTTTCTGTCCATAGCTTTCCTAATCAGAATGCCACAAAGATGCTTTCTGTGTCCATCTAGTTAGAACTTGCTGAAATTGTGTATGATGCTCACAACTGAAGATACATGTACACATTTTAAATATTAACAACCAGCTATTCTCTATAAAATCTTCCAAAATGTTTACAAAATCCTGTTGTTATCAGTGGGCTTGAGGTTGCCTCCGGTTACGTGATCATTTCAAAAATACCATGTGACGCAGACTAACTAGTTTTAATGTGACTGAGGTTACAAAAGACAGTGCCATTCAACACCATGGCTTCTCATACAATTTCTCTCCATTACTGCAGGGAACAGGGAAGCTTCATCTCCCCATTTCCACTGTGAATGGTGGAAATGAGTTGGCTGCAACGACAAGTCTTTCTGGGCATCTCTGAAAGAGTTACTGTGCAACAGTATCTGCTGAAGGATAAACTTTCACTAAAACAAAATACTGAAAAACAGTGGTAACAGGGTATAAATACTTATTTTCAGCAAGCACATGCTGCATCTGATTATATCAGCAAATGAGGTAGAAAAAGATGGGGATAAGTAAACGAAGGTGTTGGAAACAAAAAGAGGCCGAGGTTTGGGTGGAAGAGGACAGAAAACTGTAAAAGAAGCCAGAAAAACTGATGGAGCAAGGGATGGAGCAAACTGGTGGAGATAGTAGTTATTTTGCATTGTACTGCAAAATTAATCCAAATTCCATTTGATGGACCAGTATGTCGCAGTACTTTTGTTCTGCTCAGAGGGGCTCAATTCAGCCACATGAAGGGGTGAATATGGCTATAATATAAGACATAAAATATTTATGTTGGACATGCCATGTCTTCAAATCAGAAAAAATACGCAGCAATGTTTTCTCTTGAATTTTCTCCTTAGAGTCCATGTAGCACATTTGTAACAATCTCCTTCACCACACACATAGACATACTTCATCCCAACTGTGAAAAATTATGTTAAATTTGAGCTATAGATAAGACCATCTATTTGTAGGGAATGCGACTGATGTTGTAACTGTCAAAACCCCATGTTTTTGAAAATCCTAGTAGTTCAGAATCAGGTTGAAATCAAGACAAAAATAGACGGCTAGGTATGTTAAACTTTGAAAATACATTTACAACATTATTTACCTTTCCCTCTCCTGTGCTGGCAGAAAAGGAGAAAAATATTCATATGCCTTTGAAAAACCTGATTAACTTCAGAATATCTTTGTGTAGGGTCACAGTAGGATAAAATATAATTGCCACTGACAATTCTAGTTCTCATTCAATGAGGAATTTCCCTCTCAAGTTTTGCCAGATAGTCATTGTATTTATAATCCTGGGACTCTGTTCTTTCTGCTCTTTAGTAATACTGAACTTTTTTCACTTCTTACTAACAGTCTTAAACACCAGTAATCTCAATTTTGTAGGCAGTGGAACTGAAATAAAGTTCAGTAAGAATATCTTGCAAATACATGATGGTCTCAGGGAGACTTTAGAACCTCTGGGTTCTCTTGCGATCTGTCTGAAGCTTGTTTAAAAGGGTCTTGTTAATACTTGACAAAGGACATATCTGTGTCAGCCTCAGACCCTGTGAGCCCTCCAGGTGTTACCCTTGACATCTTCACTGGATTTGCCTTGTGAGTTTAAAAAGGATGTTCTGGAGGACTCCACAACGCTCATCAATTTAGGGGTGTCAGGAACCTGAAGAAGTGGGGAAAGAATGGGTGGGCCTTCACCAAGTTGCAGCAATCTAGCTGTAGGCTTGTAACATGGGGATCTATATTTGCAGAAAGAAATCTCCTGGAACAAGTGTTAGTTAAGAACAAACTCAAGAAGATGTGAGGCACTCTAAGATGTAGAAGTCATTTGGAACCAGTCACAGAAAGTATGATTATATTTTTAAACTCACAAGCACCCCTCTGAATGCAGCTACCCAGGAGCTATGCTTGCCAGTCTCTTGCCCATCCCAAAGAAATTAGATCTGACCATACCCCAGGAGTAAGTAACATGCATATAGGTGTCCCTAACATTTGCTCTCTAACCTTTCTCCAGGGTAGCATGGGTACCATGGGTAGCAGCATATGGGAAACAGCTGTAGTTTCAGAGATTTCCCATTTTACTGTTCTTATCACCAAACCTGAACTCTGTTAGATGTAGAAGAAAGAGATACTTGTTCAGCTTTGCATTTTAGGGTAAGAGGCAATAAGGGGTCTTGGCTGTATGTTCCACTCAGCTCCCCTCTCAATCTTTCCTTGGTTGCCAAAGAGGTGGAGCCCTCAACACCCCAGTGGAGTGGGGACTGTGGAGAGCACAGCAGGGCAGGCTGCTTTCATAGGAAGGAAGAGCAAGGCAAGCAGTGCCTGGGTTGGCTATCCAGAGCCATGCATCAGGGTGTTAGAGTGCACCTCTCTTGATTTCTGGCGTCGTGTCTCAGCAATATGTTGTCTTTGTCCATTTAATATAGAACATAAAAGGTGATCCAGAAACAAAGAATTATTTTCCTCACTGAAGATTTTGGCTGCAAATGTTTGGGTATACGATCAATTGGCCTAAATGAACTCTCTCACTCAGCTTCTTCTCCAGACGCCTAAGTGGTGGCAGCTCCACCCACCTTCATTTGTGCTCTGTGTGACTCCTTCCCTGGAAGGAAATTAATGGAAAATGTTTGATGCTGAGCATATCTGAAAAATCAGGCTTAACTGTGGACACTGCAGCCGAACTTTATTAAACTACTATTTTGAACATATTAGTGCTGGATTTTATTCAGATTTATTAGCATGATGACAAAAATATCTGCCGTATGGAAAAAAAAAAAAAAGAGCCCTATCACCCAATTGGCTTGATTCATTTTCCTGTAGTATCTCTTGCAGTCCATCTGCTGAAAGGTGAAGCCAAAATGTTGTAGAATTATGTTTTCATAGGGAATTCTCTGTTAATTAGTTATCTCTCTATGCCATGTGTAGCAACTGATGAAATCAGCTACTGTAATTTCATGGAAGGCAATGTTGGACTGTTTGTTTGTATCAGCATGAACACTTTCTTACACATAGCACTCTAGTGGAACACAAGTGGTCCAAATAACATTTTATTTTAATATAATGAGGACACAGCTACTGTAGCATCACAATTTCTTATTTCCTTGTGTCTAAAAATGTGGTCTTAGGCTAAATGCAGCAGAAAGATTTTATGGACTCAGATTCATTTTTACATACATTTTTATGCATTTTTACAGAGCAGAGTTTAGCTTACTAAAATTACTGTTAAGATTTATTTATTTTCATAGAATAAAATAGTCTGATCTGCAGTTGTATTTAATAAGTCAAACTTACACATCTTCTAGTGTTATTTGCTGATTGCAGTACATTTAATGAGGACATGGCACTACCATGCTGTGGAAAAGCATATTTTGTAATTGCAAATGAAGTATTTCAACCTCTTTACCTTTTAATACCACAGAATACCCTGGATAGCTGAAGACTGGCTTGTTTCCAGGGAGCATTATTATAGAGGAAAAACATGGAAAACCACTTTCTATACTTTTAATTTTTGTAATTTTTTTTTCCTGCAAATAATATCCTGTCCTTAGGAAGTAATGCTTTCCATCCATGGGTCCCAGTGTTAGTCCTGAAGCGGGTACTTAATTGGCTTCCTCTTTTGCCACAAATAATATCCAACAGGAAAGCAGGAACAAGCTGTAGGTCAGGACTTCCTGAATACTGACTGCCAATAATCTGCACAAACCACAAGGAGACTAACCACTGACTTCTAGAGTAAGACATTCTCCCTCCATGCTTTGCTGATCTCACTGGAATGAGGAAAATGTGACACTGGCTGAGATTAAGCTGTCACTGAAAGTCATATGCTTGGCATGGGAGAAACCAGAGGATGAATCAAAAAACTAACAACGTGAAGGTGTTTGCAAGAGCAGCATTAGGAGCATTGCTGTCTCTATATTCAGCTTCTCATTTAGGGAAAAGTTGAAATAAAGGCCTCATCAAAGAGTACGCTTTTCCAAGACTAGGGAGAGAACATGAGAGGTTCGTTCTTCTGGTACTCTCTCCCAGACAGATAAAAGATAATAAACTGATACTACCTCTAAGACCCTTAACTTGTTGGTTTTAATGACTCTGTTCTGCAGCCTGTCATGTGAAGAAGCCCCCACTTGGCCAATATATCCTCCTAGGTCTACTGGTGAACACATATGATGAAAGATTGGTTATATCAGAACAGGAATCAACAGTATTATATTGAAAACAACGGGCTAATGGTGCATAGCACAATTTGTGCAACTAGTGATTACTTGCTTTGGAAAGAAAAGGTATTAGAGCTTGAACATAAAAGGGATCTAAATATACCACTTTCATTGCTTTCAAGATGCCCTCTGTAAATCTTTACAAAGATGGACTTAAGATGGTAGATTAATAATAAAAAAAAAATCAGTTTAAACCACGTGGATAACATTTCAAATAGTGTTTCAGGTTGGTATGAGATGTATGGAAGAAAAAGTGAAATCAAATGTACTATTTCCCCTCAGGTTGATAAAGAAAACACTGACCTTGGCATCTGACAGTGGTGGCACTTGACTGTCTTCATTTAGCATGTCTAAATGTAGCAGCAAGGTCCACGTGATGAAGAAAATTTTTAACTGTTTCTCTGAGGAAAATGCTAGGACTTGATAAAAACACAATGGGCTGGAACACCCTGACACAGGAATGGAGAAGTCAGGAGCATAAAGAAACACAGGGCAGGAGCATGGGAGCTTTAAAAATAAGCCCTTTTAAAGGGAGCCTTCCCCTTTCTGTATTTTATTTTAAGATACCTAGTGTCCTGATCTTGTGTGAGTCATCTTGTACAAACCCAAACTCCCTGTTTGTGACTGTAAATCACAGAGCTAAAAAACTTGTGGCACAATGTATGTGAATTAGAAATCTAATTAGCTGATATATGTATATGTGCAGAATCACTGAGGCAGACTTACTAAAGAAATAATTTTAATTATGAGATTCTGCAACACTCTGGGTGTCAAACAGCACCTGAGATAACGGAGATGTGCGAAGCATTCTATAGTGATTTTGTCGGGCTTGTCCTCTCACATGTCTCCTTTTTCCTCTCTCTTCACATACACAAAAGGTGTTTCTGCCTGACTTCACTTTAGAATTATTGGAAGACGCACAACTGTTTTTTCTGCCATTACTGGATGACATGTTTTGGAGTCTGTGTTTAGCAAGACATAATATTGCGAGTCCTTGGATGTTAACCAGAAGGGTAACATCACATAAACATTTCCTTGTTGTAATATGTCACTGCAGTTAAATGTGAGAAAGTGCAAACAGTAAACAGTTAAAAAAAAAAAAAAAGTACAACCCCCAATGTTTGTAAATTACTAAACTTTCACTCTTTCACATTTTGTGACTTTATTCTTTCAGTGGTTCTTAGTGTATTTTGTGTAAGGTAACACTTGGCTCTCTAAAGCAAGAAAGAATAAGAACATTTATTTTTTAAAAAAAGAAAATATGTTTCAAGATTTCTTTAAATGTCAAGAAGAAAACAACTAAAGTCATAAACCAGATGTTTTCTCTCTTCACAATGTTACTTCCAGGTTGTCACTCTATAGTGACAAGGCTATGTGGTACTTTTTGAGACTTATGTCCTGCTCCTGAAAAGCAGAGCTACATAAATCAGATGAATTTAGCTTCCTGTACTGGTCACAGACCATCCACTGATAGTTCATGGTCTTCTCTGAGTTAATCAGTAAGAAGTTAATTGAGATTATACTGGTAGATATTCTCAGAGGGCTACCTGGTTGAGTGCGAGTAGTCTGTGAATATTCCCTATTCATACTGTGTTGTGTACCTATGATGGGTCTAACCAGTCGCAATGGGCTGATTTTGTTCTCTGATTAGGTGGGCATGTAGGTGCTTGTAGGTATACCTTAGAACAGGAACAGTATAAATATAGGGCTTAATCCTACTTCTGCTAAAGTGGATGTGAGCTTTGATGATGATTTCAGTGGAGGTAAGTTCATACACCGTGTTAACAATGACACTGTATGTTTGACTTCTGTGTTGTATATGCTC